>NC_089216.1:5634119-5851619 GCF_963930695.1 Labrus bergylta | reverse complement strand
ATATGGTTTAAAACAGTGAATTTTGATGTCACTAACAGTGTCTGAATAATTTCTTATAAATATTGGCTAAGTTATTCACATTTGACAAAGAAGATGTTTGTTGATATTGATAGAGCTCTCCTAAGTTATGATTGCTGTGTCAAAGTGAGAAAAGTATCTCAGATCCTCAAACATGGGCCTCCTGGCTCCGCCTCCTGGCCCCGCCTCCTGGCCCTGGCTCCTTCCTGTTATAAACTTCGAGGCGACCGAGCCTTTGCAGTCAAGGCCCCACGGTTGTGGAACAGCCTTCCTCCTTCAGTCAGGGTCTGCCCCCTCTGTGGAGTCTTTTAAGTCACGCCTCAAAACACACTTTTACATGTTGGCTTTTGAGTCCTAATTAGGTTGCTTGTATTTCTTTCTGATGTATTTCTATCAAATATCATTTAATATTATAGTCTGATTATATTGTTAGTATTCTGTGTGTGCATTTGTGTTTGGGCACATATGTATGTGTGAGTTTTTGTCTTGTTTTTCTAAATGTGCTTTATGAATACATTTGATTGATTGATGTTGTTTTTTAAAGTGATACATGATCTGGGTCTTTTCTGGAATTGAACTACTTTAAATTTAATATAATTTAAGAGATAAATCTTAACACTAGTTTCAGCTCATAATTCTTCAAGTCATTTTTACTTCTGGGCTCAGCACTGTTTGAATTTGACCAAATTGTAGGTACAGCAATTTATCTTTTTACATCTTTGTTTCCAAATCAAACAGCAAGAAGACCAAAGGCTGAACTGAGAGCTGACAGCACATCAATTCCAGCAGGGGGCGCTGTGACCCTGACCTGTGATGTGAACCCTCCATCATCTGGCTGGACGTACATCTTGTTCAGAGGAGATCACTCGGGCACACAAGATGATGGTAAAAACTTCAATGGACGATTCAGTGTCTCCAAGGGAGGAGTCTACAGGTGTAGAGGAGAGAGAGGAGAACCAGTTTACTACACAGAGTACAGTGATTCAGTCATTATCAACATCATTTGTGAGTTTAACATTTTTGAAAACTTGTAATAATGTTTTTTATCCATAAATTGATTGATAAAAAGACTAAAGATGTTTTTTTTTCTCATCATTGTGTCCTTGTTGGGATCTCTTGAACACAAACAGTATCAGACAGAGCTGTTGTGGCTCTTCAGCCCCATTGGACTGAGATACACAGCGGAGAGAAGATCACTTTTAGATGTGAAATCGAGGGTGGAGACGACTCTGAGTGGGAGTATGAGTGGGAAACAACCAGCTCTGATAGATCTGTGAAAAAAAACAGTAAATCATTTGAATTCACTGCTAATGTTTACAGTCGAGGAGAATACAAGTGTAAGGGAAAACACAAAACTGAGGTACTTTCTTCAACACCATGGAGCACTCCAATCACATTGACAGTATCAGGTAAGATGGACTTAAAATCAACATGAAAACAAGTTTTAAGAAGGTTTGTGTATGTTAAGAGAAACTATCATTCATAGCTGAGCAGTACTCAAATTGTGACTTTATTTCTTCATTGAGAAAGTTTTAGTGCAGATCACAGTGATTAAGTGTGTCTTTGGTACAATAAGTTTCATGGATGAAGTTCATGTGTATTTATTTCCATAAGGTATTTTGTTAATGGCTATTTAAAGAAACAGTAATCATTTTTATATCCCTGTTTTAAACTGAACAGAACAAAAACCAAAGCCTGAGCTGAAGGCTGATGACACAGATATTCCATTAGGAGGTTATGTGACCCTGACCTGTGATGTGAGCTCTTCATCTGGTTGGCAATACTACTTTTGGTACAGATCAGATAAATCCTCATCATACATAATAGATGTCTCCTCGGCTGGACAAAAGCGTGTCTCAAAGGAAGGACTCTACAGGTGTAGAGGAGAGAGAGGAAACCCAGTTTACTACACAGAGGACAGTAATACAATTCAGTTAAAAGAAAATAGTAAGTTTTGCATATTGACATTCTTTGGTGTAGATTTAAGGTTTTTTCATCTTTGTATACTTACTGTGAATTCTTCAACATTAGCGGTTGCAAACAAGGCTGTCGTGACTCTGCACCCCAACTGGTCTGAAATCTACTTTGAAGAGTCGATTACTCTAAGATGTGAGATAAAGGATGGAGACGACGCTGAGTGGGAGTACGAGTGGAAAACAAGCAACTCATTCAAACCTCCAAAGGAAAAGGAATACAGTATTGGACCTGCTGATACATCACACAGTGGAAACTACAGTTGTAAGGGCAGAAAAAAAAGTGACCAGTCTCCAACAGGTTGGAGCGATCCCATCACATTAACGGTTTTATACAGTAAGTAACATTTCTTTCATATAAACATTATACTGTACTATCAGATATTCCATCATTACATGGTTTTATTTCTTTGAATAATCACTTTTCCAACAGGTTCACCCCAGCCTGTCCTCACCGTGTCTCCACTCTGGCTGAGTCCTGGAGACTCTGTGACTCTGAACTGTGAGGTTAAACACCCATCAGCAGGATGGAGGTTCTACTGGTATGAAGCTATTCCCAAACTATCTGACAACTCCTACAACTACCAGCTGCTATCTGGAAGCAGAGATGGAACTGAGAAGTATTCCTTCATTGTTCAGACACACACAGCAGGATATGTGTGCAGAGCTGGAAGAGGAGAAATGAACACTCCTTATAGTGAACCAAAGTTTGTCTGGTCTGGAGGTCAGTTTGTTTCTGTCTTTATCTTGAGATTAATATCTTTATTCAGTTTTGATCTATGAACAACATAGAGTTTCTTCAGTACTTTTGTCTGTATTGTACAACAATCCAAGAGCAAGATAGGAATCGATCACGATGACTTCATGCTCTTTCTTTCCCCTTCCTTTTAGTGAACAACTTTTCATTGAGTTGTAAGCGTGTATACATACATATACATTCTCAAAATAGTTCAACAGAAAGCTCAATATCTACACTCGATTATCAAAATAAATACACAACTTAACTTGGAGCTAATGTGCAGGTAGTTTGTAAATATATCTTCATCTGTCTAAATAGACAATTTAAAAGCATCATATATGTGGTGTGTGTGTATCCACAAGTGCATATGCATGAGCCTACAGTACAACATACACAGGCAAATGCCAAACTCGTTTCCTTGGTGAGTGGTTGATGTTGTTTTTGGTAGCATGAAAAACACTAAAAGGAAGATTATTAGAGTCTATCACTTAAATAATCGTTCAATAAAAACATTTTACTTTGTATAATTAAGCATCTTATTGCTAATTTCTGACTCTCACATGTGAGGGCTTGTATGATTAAAATAGTTGGTCAGTAATCAGTGGTATGTAGACTCTATATGAAAAATCTAATTCAGCCATTCCTGATAAAACAGAATATGGACTGATGGAAAAGAAGGGAAAAAACCAAGCCACAGACTTGAAACGCAAATAAAAAGTAAGAATGCAACTACTCATGGAGAAACATCGTTTTGAAATGCTAATCCTTCATATCTTTGAAAAATCACAGGTCAAAGAAAGTCTTTCAATTTATAGACAGAAGCAAGAGTTCCTTGGTTGTCTATCTTAATTAAATATAAAGTCCAATGGCAGCTAACTGTCTGGGCTTTGTTGAACCTCTTGTTTCTTTCTTCTTTAGATTTGCCTTCATCAGCATCTCTCACAGTGAGTCCTGAAAGAGTGCAACACTTCACCTCTGATTCTGTCTCACTGGAGTGTAAGGGGAACTCTACTCAGTGGAGAGTGACGTTTCAAGAGGACAGCTTCCTGGCAGATTGCTCCCTGTGGGATACAATGACTGGATCAACATGCACAATAGATCGTCACATCTCAAGAAATAATGTGTACTGGTGTGAGTCTGGATCAGGGGAGTTCAGCAACGCTGTCAACATCACTAAACAGAGTATGTTTTTATTACATTTCTTCTTAAAGTTTTTATCTTCCCGCATCAAAGTATTCAATTCAACATCATTCAGTTCCACGTTATCTCCATCAACATTGAGAAGTAAAAGAGCAGCCCAGTGTGGGAGAGTTTACTCTCTTAATTAGATAAAAGCAAAGATTAAGGTCTGAGTGTATATCATTATTAAATACTGATCACATTTGTAGACAGTTGCTGTTCAAACACATTTGATGCCAAAGTCTTAAACATAAGAATGAGTAAGGTGTACACAAGATAACACATCAGATTAATCATCACTTTGAAGCATTGCTGTAAAAAAAGAAGAAATATATTCTCATCATTCTGTGTCTGCTAATTTTCATGTTTGAACCTGATGACCTCTGACTGAATCCTCTTTTCTTTAACTGTTTTACAGAGTCTGATATTATCCTGGTGAGCCCTGTCCATCCAGTGACTGAAGGAAGTTCAGTTAGTCTTAGCTGCAGATTGAGACGCTCAGATATTGTTTCCAATGTGTTCTTCTATCAGAATAACAAACTCATTCAAAATGATACCAGAAAGGAGCTTAATATCTCTGCTGTGTCAAAGTCTGATGAGGGCTTCTACAAGTGTCAGACCTCAGGGAGAGAGTCGTCTCAGAGTTGGATGTCAGTAAAAGGTGAGTAAGATAACCAACACTTGTCTGCTTTAGTGTTTACCAGGATTTCTTTAGTATCCTTCGAAAGGGAAAATCAAGTGAAATCTTTTGTTTGTACCTCCTGGATTCTTAAACGTAGGTGATCACATTATGTGTTCATGTTGAATATTTTTTGTATACATTTTAGAGGTTTTGTCTTTACTACCAGAACTGAAATAACACTTTGAATCAGTTGAAGGAGTGTTTGTATGATTGTAGTATCAGTGACTATTTGTTATTCTTTATGGCAGTGGAAATGTTGTTTGAGGAATCCACATTTCCTGTAATTCCTGTGATTGTTGGGCTGATTTCTGGAGTAGTGCTTACAATGTTTCTGCTCCTATTGTATCATTTCCTTCAGTCCAAGGGTAAGACCTTTCTTTTACTTCTAATTGTTAAATGCTTTATTTATATTAAATATAAAAATGCACTGACAAAGATTAGCAATGTGACTTATATAAAGTAAAAAACAATGTAACAGCAAATGTCTTTTCACAGACTCGTGCTTCAGGAGGTAGGTTCAACTCTCTCTTTACTTATTTTAAATATAGCAGTAATTAAAACCATGGTCCTCAATGTAATGTTTGTCAATCCTGCATGTTTAAGGCCAAGCCAGTCTGAGAGTAACAACCAAGACTCTGCCAGAAGTCATGAACTTTACCAGAATGTGGCTCAACCTGATGTATACTCTACTCTCCTGCACGGTAAGCATTTCATCTTGATATTGTGTATTTATACACACAATTTTAGAAATTAATGTAGCCTTCAAAATATATGAATCCAAAATGGGATGAAAGTGACTTTTGCTTGGTTTTGACTTCTCTATAGGTGATGCCAGTGTCTACGAAACACTGCAAATCTCTGAGGACAACAACGCTGGTACTGTAGTTTTTTAAATTAATATACACTGAATGAAATATTTCAAATTTAAGGAAAACATGTCACAAAAGAGTTTCATGTTCGTCATGCATTTGTCTATTTGAACGACACTTGTCCTTACAAACTTTGATGAACAAATACTTGCTTGATTTTCATTTTTCTAAAGGGGATGATTACGTCAACCAATCAGTAAGGCTCTGAAGACACTGAAAATGGTACAGTGTATACCTTTATATTCATGTGCACTCCAAAAATGCCCAATGTAATACAGTTGAAAACATGAATATATATTTATTTCTTTACTGGGTTTTTTTGGAATAGAGGCCAGACGTCTTAAATCAACAGCAAATAAATCAAAATAATGTTAGTTGGATTCTTGTTTCTAGTTTTAAAACGACAGTCTTTGAGTTAAAAGACATGCATAACTATATACAGAAGCCACTTGGCCATCTGATTACTAGAGAGGACCTCTGAGACATATCTGGTCTGAATGTTTTTAAAGTAGATATTTTGTGCAAAGAAAAGTGTGGGACTACACGGACATAAAAGACAAAACCTTTGGATAATTTCAATATAAGCAACTGTATACTGTGGACTAACATGTTTGTGTTTACTTCCCCAGTTCTTTGAACTCACAGTTTGTAAATTCAGCCTCCAGGGGACTACCACAAAAGACGACATCAAGGCTGGCGGGGAATCATGGGAGTGATTCTCTCTGCTACTCTGTCCCCAACCCTGATGAAAATGAGCTAAGAGTTGACCGTAGTGAAGACAAACGAGTGAAACCGACCTGAGGAAGAGAATATGTTTACAGACGATGTATCCAAGTCTGATTTACATGAAGTTTTTATCACAGCAGCACATACAGCAACAGTACGGTGTTTCCATGGCAACGATATACATGTCGTGTCTGTCATGGTGGCCACCACGACAACACGGCTTCTGTTACTATAATATTAAGGATTTCTCTGGCTTTGATAACTGTTGGAAATATTTTTCGGGAAAGAAAGTACTGGACAAAAAATATATTTGTAACATAAGTTTAGTCAATTTTGAATTATTTAGATATTTAAGTGTAAAAATTCATATAACTTTCTACATATTGTATATTTAAAGGAGCTGATTAAATTACATAAATTATGTTCACATCGTTACTTAACATGCAACTCTGCTTTCCAACTATCACAAATGTTCAAGGGTTAGTACAGTTCATTTGTTTTCTGGTTAAATAAGAGTGACAGAATATGTATTACATTACTCATACTAGCTAAAAGCTTACAATTATTACCAGAATATTCTTGACTATTCTTATTTTTAGAAGTATATGTTTTATTTTGTCATTTATCTGTCAATTTTGTGTATTAAACTCTGGATACGAGTTGTTTCAGCTGCTTCATACTGTATATTTTAGCTTGAGCACCCAGTTGATAGTGCAGCTTTAAAGTCGGCTTCTTTGTCAGTGTTGGCTTCCAAAGATCCCGGATGGACATCAACATTACTTTTATATCTGTGATGACCTGCTCTCAACCAACATAATCATTTACATTATAGTTTATTGAACCGTCAGTAATTTGTATCTTAATTATTTCATAGTTATGTATTGTTAAAGTATTTCTGCTGTAATGTTCCTAATAAATGTTTTAAACAGGAACAACAGTTTCTTTTGGTTGTTCTTGCTTTTTGACCAACCAGCCAATAAGAATAAGGTCACATCCACCCCAGATGCAGTTCTGACCCTCATCCCTGTGGTGTCTGTTATCCCTCTCTCTCTTTCCCATATTTCCCGTCTATCTTCAGCTTTACTATCTAATAAAGACGAATGCTAAAAATCATCCTTGAAAGAAGTTATGGTTGTTACTTTTAGTCGTTATCTGTCAAAGACGTGAAGTTCTCTACCGTTGAAAATATAGAAATACAAATTATTAACAATTTCACCTTTTTACAGCATTGCAGCTTTGTGGCAGAAAATAACCAAGGTCCTGCATCCCATGAGCAGCCATTTTGTTTTCTTCTTGACTTGAAAAGCAGAGCTTTAAATGTTACACATTATTGTTAGTTTCCTTTTAGTAGTTTACTCAATCAGTATTTACAAATTACCCCCATACAAGAATATATAAACGTTCTATTCAAATTATAAATAAAATACGTTGAGGGATTAAACTTGTTGAAAAGGTTTAGGCTGACTCTGAAGCTTTCTATACCTTCTCTTTTTAACATCAAATATACTTGAAGTCGACCCTTTAACTACTAAGTTCACTTCACAGCAACAGTTTCAAACATTTCAAACAAAACAAAATGAAGTTCTAAAACATTTTATACGAATCAAGTAGGCATTAAAAACAAGACACAACCAACAGTTTCAGTCTTTGATAATCATACTTTTGTTCTTATATATGATGCTATACTCTATATGTATATATCTATACATTTGGTGAAGCACTTTGTAACCTTGATTAGTGAAGTGCTATATAAATAAAGTTATTATTACTATATCTTTTTATCACCTTCTTTTAAACATGTTTTATGAGCTTTGAGCCTTTATTTGTTAGGACAGTGGATAGCATCAGAAACTTGAGAGAGAGGGTAAAATAGTTGCAAGAGTAGCCACATGTCGGACTTGAACCAGGGCCGCCTGCTTGACGGACTTCAGCCTCCGAACATGGGATGCTACCTCACCACTAGGCCATCAGCGCCCTTAGGTTTTTTTTTCTTTAAATGAGGAAATTGAACTACATAATTTAAATTAATTATCACAGCTGTTCCACACGTTTTATTAACTTCTGTTTGCACTGTAACTTCTTCTTGTGCATTGAAGCCTCTCACCAACAATTTTCTCTTTTTCTCTTCTGCTTTTCTCATATACGATTGGTATACTTATAAAATGTTGGTATCAATTGCTACTTAATTGTCAACAACAACATCAAGCTGCTTTCATCACATGAAAGGTGCTATATGAATAAGGTCACATCAGCATCCACTCGTTGTTAATACTACCTTAAGTTGTTCAAAGTTATAAATACTGTGAATTCTGCTGCTTCAGTGACATCATGTCCGGCCTGAGTGAAAGGCGCGCCTCCTATAGCAGAGGTGTTAATACAGGAAGTGGTCAGTCAGCCTGTACCAAGTACCGACTATATCATGGGGAAATTCAGTTTGATCATAGTTTCCTTATATTCTGTAGAAGTTGAGTTTTGTGGTTTCTACGTTCTGTTTAATTAAGATGAGTAAAACTGAACTTTTCACCAAAGGTTCCAAAGAAACCACTGATCAACGAGTTAGAGCACGCTGTGAAAGCTTCAACTGTTCCCTCAGTATTCTCAATAAGAAAACGAGTTACAGTCAGTACTAAAAGAAAAACATGTGGACGTGCATTAGTGGAGAGAAGTCAGAGTGGGGCTGCTACACACTGCTATGCAGGCAGTGCACCAGATCAGTCGTGGGTTATTATTTATTAATGATCATGTGAATCATTAGATGCACACACACACACACAGACACACTCACACACGCACACACACACACACACACACACACACACTCACACACACGCACACACACACACACACACACTCACACACACACACACGCACACACACACACATACACTCTCACACACACACACACACACACACACACACACACACACACACACACACACACACACACACACACACACACACACACACACACACACACACACTCTCACACACACACACACACAGACACACACACACACACACACACACACACACACACACACACTGTTTTAGGTCTAGGAACTACTGCCTACAAATAATACAAAAAACAAAGGCCAGCAAATATATTTTTTTTACAATTTCTCAGTTTCCTGATCTGATGACATGATCGAATCTGTGACTTAAATTTGTTATTGATTAAACAAAACATAATGTCTTCTCAATTAAATGTGCTGTAACAGATGTGTACAGGACACAAAAACAAAATTTGTTATTTTGGCCGGTAAAGAAATATGTTTGGACGGTGAAGTTTTTCATCTACCTGCCACCTTGGCCGGTGAGTCAAAAAGTTAATTTTGGACCCTGCACAGGATCTTATCTCATTTCTTATTCGAGCAGTAGACAGGAAGTGTAAAGAGGTTGGTCGAGGTGTGCACTTCTTAGAATTTTGTGTATAGAGAAGGAAGTACAGAGACAGAAGTCCGAGAGAAACTCTGCTCTCACATTTTAATGAACTGTTACTTGTCTTTCTCCTCTTTTCCTTCTGCATTATTAGAAATGTAAAGTTAATGTTTTATTTTAAAACTAAGCGTCAGAGTTTCATTGTCATTTTGGATGTGAAGATGGACCAAACCTTGCGTTGTGTGCTGGGGTTTTTCTGTGAGTACATCAGAGCTCTTTAAGTTTTGTGACTTTCAAACAGCGAGTCATGTTTCTATGAACATGTAGTTCAGCTGTTTGAATAATACAACAGGAGTTAAGCACTTGCTGTTTGTACAACATTTGAACAAGGCGTGAACAGTAAATAGTCGATAGTTTTGGAAAAAAAAGCTTTAGGATTGAAATGGCTGCCAAACGTTTGTTGTTTTGTGAGAAATTCTGTTTATTGATGGATAGCCCCTTGAGATGAACCATCTCGTTTTTGAAAGTTTTGACAATAACAGTTACCTAAAATGAAACTCTATCTGGATTTAACACCTTTAATTCTTCCCTGATGAACTATTAATCTTTATTTTAGTGCTGAATTTGATCCCCCACGGATTGGCTCAAGGTAAGTGATTGTCTTATATTTCTGATTTTTGTTTTTTAAATGTTTCTGCAGTTCCTCTATTTATTACCTACTTCATCACTTTAACATCATCCACATGTAGTGTTTTGTGTTTATGTATTATCTCTTAAGTTTTTAAAGAAAATGTCCTAGAACATGAACTGAAAATGTTTTTTTTTAAGCTATGTATTTTAGTTTTCTCTTTTGACTCGACTCTGTCCTCACCATGGAAAGCTGCTGGTATTTATAGAAACTGTTGTGACTCTGTAAGCTCTTATATCTCTTCAACAGCTGCTTCTTTTAACGCTGCTTTATACGTTACTTTAAAACCATTTACAACATTATTGTTGTGTCATTATTGTTACAGTTATATTGTACAGACATTTAAATCATTACAATAAGGATCATGGATGAAAACTGTAACATTTTCTATTTTTAGTTTTTTTTCCAATCCTGTTTCTTTGTGATGTGAACAGGTAACAGTCCCTGTGTGACCATTACATCCAACTGGCCTGAAACATTCTGGTATGAGACGCTCACTCTCAGATGTGAGATTGAGGGAGGTGGAGACTCTGAATGGACGTTTGTATGGAGAAGAGACAGAACATCCAGCTCATACAAAGAAACAACACACAATAAATACATTATTAGCCGAGCCACTGATTCTGACAACGGAGACTATGAGTGCTCAGGCAGAAGGGGATCCCCTAATTCTACCTTCACGTCTTGGAGTGAACCCTTCAAATTGACTGTAACACGTAAGTTGAACCATGTTGTCAATAATTAAAATGTCCAGGTGGAAATGATTTCATCTAAATGAGAAAACAAAACATTGCTTGCTTAAAGTCTTTGCAGGGAGCTGTGACAAATTATTTTTTAACTTTCAGCATGGTCACAAAATAACTGAGAAACTTAAGACTATCACATCTTTTGTAATCTTCTTAAAATATGTCTTAATATGATTTAAAACAGTGAATTTTGATGTCACTAACAGTGTCTGAATAATTTCTTATAAATATTGGCTAAGTTATTCACATTTGACAAAGAAGATGTTTGTTGATATTGATAGAGCTCTCCTAAGTTATGATTGCTGTGTCAAAGTGAGAAAAGTATCTCAGATCCTCAAACATGGGCCTCCTGGCTCCGCCTCCTGGCCCCGCCTCCTTCCCGTTATAAACTTCGAGGCAACCGAGCCTTTGCAGTCAAGGCCCCACGGTTGTGGAACAGCCTTCCTCCCTCAGTCAGGGTCTGCCCCCTCTGTGGAGTCTCTTAAGTCACGCCTCAAAACACACTTTTACATGTTGGCTTTTGAGTCCTAACTAGGTTGCTTGTATTTCTTTCTGATGTATTTCTATCAAATATCATTTAATATTAAAGTCTGATTATATTGTTAGTATTCTGTGTGTGCATTTGTGTTTGGGCACATATGTTTGTGTGAGTTTTTGTCTTGTTTTTCTAAATGTGCTTTATGAATACATTTGATTGATTGATGTTGTTTTTTAAAGTGATACATGATTTGGGTCTTTTCTGGAATCAAACTATTTTAAATTTAATATAATTTAGGAGATAAATCTTAACACTAGTTTCAGCTCATAATTCTTAATTGAATTTTTACTTCTGGGCTCAGCACTGTTTGAATTTGACCAAATTGTAGGTACAGTAATTTACCTTTTTACATCTTTGTTTCCAAATCAAACAGAAATAATACCAAAGGCTGAACTGAGAGCTGACAGCACATCAATTCCAGCAGGGGGCGCTGTGACCCTGACCTGTGATGTGAACCCTCCATCACCTGGCTGGACGTACATCTTGTACAGAGGAGATCACCCGGGCACACAAGATGATGGTAAAAACTTCAATGGACGATTCAGTGTCTCCAAGGGAGGAGTCTACTGGTGCAGAGGAGAGAGAGGAGAACCAGTTTACTACACAGAGTACAGTGATTCAGTCACTATCAACATCATTTGTGAGTTTAACATTTTTGAAAACTTGTAATAATGTTTTTTATCCATAAATTGATTGATAAAAAGACTAAAGATGTTTTTTTTTTCTCATCATTGTGTTCTTGTTGGGATCTCTTGAACACAAACAGTATCAAACAGAGCTGTTGTGGCTCTTCAGCCCCATTGGACTGAGATACACAGCGGAGAGAAGATCACTTTTAGATGTGAAATCGAGGGTGGAGACGACTCTGAGTGGGAGTATGAGTGGGAAACAACCAGCTCTGATAGATCTGTGAAAAAAAACAGTAAATCATTTGAATTCACTGCTAATGTTTACAGTCGAGGAGAATACAAGTGTAAGGGAAAACACAAAACTGAGGTACTTTCTTCAACACCATGGAGCACTCCAATCACATTGACAGTATCAGGTAAGATGGACTTAAAATCAACATGAAAACAAGTTTTAAGAAGGTTTGTGTATGTTAAGAGAAACTATCATTCATAGCTGAGCAGTACTCAAATTGTGACTTTATTTCTTCATTGAGAAAGTTTTAGTGCAGATCACAGTGATTAAGTGTGTCTTTGGTACAATAAGTTTCATGGATGAAGTTCATGTGTATTTATTTCCATAAGGTATTTTGTTAATGGCTATTTAAAGAAACAGTAATCATTTTTATATCCCTGTTTTAAACTGAACAGAACAAAAACCAAAGGCTGAGCTGAAGGCTGATGTCACAGATATTCCAGTAGGAGGTTATGTGACCCTGACCTGTGATGTGAGCTCTTCATCTGGTTGGCAATACTACTTTTGGTACAGAGCAGATAAATCCTCATCATACATAATAGATGTCTCCTCGGCTGGACAAAAGCGTGTCTCAAAGGAAGGACTCTACTGGTGTAGAGGAGAGAGAGGAAACCCAGTTTACTACACAGAGGACAGTAATACAATTCAGTTAAAAGAAAATAGTAAGTTTTGCATATTGACATTCTTTGGTGTAGATTTAAGGTTTTTTCATCTTTGTATACTTACTGTGAATTCTTCAACATTAGCGGTTGCAAACAAGGCTGTCGTGACTCTGCACCCCAACTGGTCTGAAATCTACTCTGAAGAGTCGATTACTCTAAGATGTGAGATAAAGGATGGAGACGACGCTGAGTGGGAGTACGAGTGGAAAACAAGCAACTCATTCAAACCTCCAAAGGAAAAGGAATACAGTATTGGACCTGCTTATACATCACACAGTGGAAACTACAGTTGTAAGGGCAGAAAAAAAAGTGACCAGTCTCCAACAGGTTGGAGCGATCCCATCACATTAACGGTTTTATACAGTAAGTAACATTTCTTTTATATAAACATTATACTGTACTATCAGATATTCCATCATTACATGGTTTTATTTCTTTGAATAATCACTTTTCCAACAGGTTCACCCCAGCCTGTCCTCACCGTGTCTCCACTCTGGCTGAGTCCTGGAGACTCTGTGACTCTGAACTGTGAGGTTAAACAGCCATCAGCAGGATGGAGGTTCTACTGGTATGAAGCTATTCCCAAACTATCTGACAACTCCTACAACTCCTACAACTACCAGCTGCTATCTGGAAGCAGAAATGGAACTGAAAAGTATTCCTTCATTGTTCATGGACAGACACACACAGCAGGATATGTGTGCAGAGCTGGAAGAGGAGAAATGAACACTCCTTATAGTAAACCAAAGTTTGTCTGGTCTGGAGGTCAGTTTGTTTCTGTCTTTATCTTGAGATTAATATCTTTATTCAGTTTTCATCTATGAACAACATAGAGTTTCTTCAGTACTTTTGTCTGTATTGTACCACAAACTCGTTTCCTTGGTGAGTGGTTGATGTTGTTTTTGGTAGCATGAAAAACACTTAAAGGAAGATGATTAGAGTCTATCACTTAAATAATCGTTCAATAAAAACATTTTACTTTGTATAATTAAGCATCTTATTGCTAATTTCTGACTCTCACATGTGAGGGCTTGTATGATTAAAATAGTTGGTCAGTAATCAGTGGTATGTAGACTCTATATGAAAAATCTAATTCAGCCATTCCTGATAAAACAGAATATGGACTGATGGAAAAGAAGGGAAAAAACCAAGCCACAGACTTGAAACACAAATAAAAAGTAAGAATGCAACTACTCATGGAGAAACATCGTTATGAAATGCTAATCCTTCATATCTTTGAAAAATCACAGGTCAAAGAAAGTCTTTCAATTTATAGACAGAAGCAAGAGTTCCTTGGTTGTCTATCTTAATTAAATATAAAGTCTAATGGCAGCTAACTGTAGTTGTCTGTTCTTTTTTAATCTTTGGACTGCTGGGATTTGTTGAACCTTTTGTTTCTTTCTTCTTTAGATTTGCCTTCATCAGCATCTCTCACAGTGAGTCCTGAAAGAGTGCAACACTTCACCTCTGATTCTGTCTCACTGGAGTGTAAGGGGAACTCTACTCAGTGGAGAGTGAAGTTTCAAAGGGACAGCTCCCTGGCAGATTGCTCCCTGTGGGATAAAATGACTGGATCAACATGCACAATAGGTCGTCACATCTCAAGAAATAATGTGTACTGGTGTGAGTCTGGATCAGGGGAGTTCAGCAACGCTGTCAACATCACTAAACAGAGTATGTTTTTATTACATTTCTTCTTAAAGTTTTTATCTTCCCGCATCAAAGTATTCAATTCAACATCATTCAGTTCCACGTTATCTCCATCGACATGGAGAAGTAAAAGAGCAGCCCAGTGTGGGAGAGTTTACTCTCTTAATTAGATAAAAGCAAAGATTAAGGTCTGAGTGTATATCATTATTAAATACTGATCACATTTGTAGTCAGTTGCTGTTCAAACACATTTGATGCCAAAGTCTTAAACATAAGAAGGAGTAAGGTGTACACAAGATAACACATCAGATTAATCATCACTTTGAAGCATTGCTGTAAAAAAAGAAGAAATATATTCTCATCATTCTGTGTCTGCTAATTTTCATGTTTGAACCTGATGACCTCTGACTGAATCCTCTTTTCTTTAACTGTTTTACAGAGTCTGATATTATCCTGGTGAGCCCTGTCCATCCAGTGACTGAAGGAAGTTCAGTTAGTCTTAGCTGCAGATTGAGAAGCCCAGATATTGTTTCCAATGTGTTCTTCTATCAGAATAACAAACTCATTCAAAATGATACCAGAAAGGAGCTTAATATCTCTGCTGTGTCAAAGTCTGATGAGGGCTTCTACAAGTGTCAGACCTCAGGGAGAGAGTCGTCTCAGAGTTGGATGTCAGTAACAGGTGAGTGGGATAGTCAGGGAGATACCCCGTGCCCTCTAAAGTAATGTACATACTTTCATGCACTAATGTTAAACAGACACTCTTGAAGTAATATCAAGCCGGCTTAGAGGCCTGTGTTAACGTTAGCTTAGCATGACTAGCCACCAATACTTGGGTGTGAATGACAAAATCATTTCAAACATTTTATTTTCAAGCAACAAAAAAACTCATGGACCTTTTTTTTTTTTTTTTTTACATTAAAACACTTTATTCAGTGTTACACATGTCAAATATATCTTGTTAGTCCTCTGTTGCTCCATATCCTGGCTTGCACTCCACTTTCTCAATCAGGAACTGCCAGACAGAGCTTCTTCTTCTCATGAATTTCTGGCAGGCTGAATGCTACAAGGCGTAATGCTGCCCTCTGCTGTAATTCAAATGAATTGATCCACTTTGGGTTCAATTCTCAGACATAGTCCAGTGGTCCTCAAGCAATTCAAAGTAGCCCTACCGACTAGCTGAAGTCACTTCCAAAAGATAGCCAAACAGAGATGAAGCCTGCCTTTGGCTTATATGGGGGTGTGCCAAGTGGAAGGCGCCAAGTTAGGTAGAGGTGGAGGGATGTTTAGGTTGTTGAGAATAATTATGATTTGTAAAAAAAAAATGGTGGTTTAAGAATTTACTTAAAGGTATCGAAACTTAACGTCCGCCATATTGCTTGGAAGCTATGCTAACAGGCTCTATGGAGAAAGCTGATAATGGCGAAAAAATATACATATAGCGGTGAGACGGCTGCTGCGGGTGAAGTATCCCTTTAACTGAAATGTATTTTGATGTGTTTTTAGTCTTATTGTAGATGTTTTGTGCTTCTTGCAGAACAGGTAATACTCTCCAGAGAGTTAACTTATTTCTCACCTCTTTTGGTCGGGGTGCCAACTCCTACATAAGAGGAGGCTTGAGGGCCTTGCAGGTTGTTGGTGGTTGGAGGGGCAAAGTGTTGGAGAATTGTTGACAGTAACCAAAGAGTGTGCCGCGCTGCAAGGGCCCACGGTGGCATTGTTTAGCGCTGAGTCGCGTCTTTAGTTTGTCACTTTTTACATTCTGTTATTTACTTATTTCTTGCTAGTTTTATTTTTTATTTTTACATTTTTCTCCAGGCCTGTACTGTACATATTGCTGCACTTTTTTTTTCATTGTAAAAAAATTCACTTGCATTTTTGATTTTTTTTCTTTCTTTAGCCTAAGCCACTTTCCCGTCCTTACAAAGATACAAATTACTGAATGATTTTATGTAAACCATGTTTTGTCTGAAAAAGAAAAAGGTCAAATACACCATCTAGTTGGAAGTAACCACACTTTAAGTGATTGACCTTATTGATTCAATAATTTAGTGTTGAATGAGTAATTTGGTTAAATCTTGGATTGCGATAAAATTATGTATTCATTGTAGACTATTTTCTTTACACATGTTTGTGTTTTGTCTTCACCGTTGCTTGAGACAACATGACAAAACATTTAATTATCATTGTCTATAATCTTAAGAAGTGTTTTATAAGTTCATTAACAGTTATTTGTTATTAGTTGTAGCGGTGTCCAGGCTTGGGAACCCTTCATATCTTTTAATTCTCATGATTGTCGGGCTGATTTGTGGAGCAGTACTTATAATTCTTCTGCTCCTGTTGTATCGCTGCAGGCAGTCAAAGGGTGAGACCTTTATTTAATATTTTTCTCTTACACATTTGATGGTTTATTCCAAATGTTTGACATGAAATGGTGGCAAACTAAAAGAACAACACAATGTCTTTTTTACAGATTCATGCCTTATCAGGTTGGTTCAGTGCTCTCTTGTGTCTCATTTTGAACATTACATTAACACTTTGCCATTACGTCCAATGTTAACACCTTTTTATTTACTCAATGTTGGAGGTCAATCCAGTCTGAAAGCACCAACCAGGACTCGGCCACAAATCCGGCCGCTCAGCATCATGAATACTCACCTCCCCTGCAGGGTAAGCATTTGAATTAATCATAAATATTTATATATAAGAACACCTTTTATTGTAAACATCCAAAGATACAAAGTGTTATCGTGCAGTTAGCTCGATTGATTTGATCTCCATTGCTCTTTAGGTGATGCGTGTCATTATGAATCAATCAAAGGCCCTGAAGACACCGCACATGGTACAGTTTATTCCTTTTCTAATACTGAAAATGTTCCAACAAATGCAAAGGTTTTCTTTTCAACGACGCAATTACTTTCGCTTTTGGAATGCAATTTAGGCAATCAGTGCAATGTATAATATTTCTTAAATTGAGCAATGGTGTCCTTAACTGGTTGGTGCATCATGTATAATTCATTTGTAGTTAGGTTATGAACAATGCCACTTCAGAGGGTGAAGGCAAGTTTCATCATCCTTTTGCTAATGTTTAAGTGTGTTAGACTTATTCAGCCTCTCTTTAGAGACACATACATCTTGTTTATTGCTTTAATGTTACTTTGTAGTTAGATTGACTTTCCATGGATGAAGAAGCTAAATGATCACTGAAACTTAAGGTTAAAATACTTGGTCTGATTCTACATCCATGTGCTCCTTGAGTGGTCCCAGTTTCCGAGTTGTGAAATCATTCTTCTAAATTCAGTGTGTTCACGTGATTTCAGTTCGGAAAGTTTGAATGTTGTAAGAACTACAAAGAAAGTATGGACGCTACAAAGATGTGTGACTGTCTCTGTTATGAGTTATATTTGAGCCAAACGTTGATGTGCAAATTGTGACTTATCGGCAATAAAAAGTGTCTTAACATTAACAAGACAAATATTTTGCCCCCCATGTGATGACGAATATGACCACAATTCGACAAGTCGGAATCAAATCTTTTCCAGAGTTTTTTCCAAGTTGTTGCTCCGACTTGAGCAGGCGTTCATGTACGTTTTACAACTCGTTTTCCAGATGTGTCCGATACCACATGAATGCACCATTAAACCTCCAATCAAAAACTGCACTGAACATGCTTCACCATGTACATTTTACTTTGAAGGGAACTGTTCCTCTTTCTTGCTTTTGCCTCTTTTTTTGTAATATTCCATAGTACTTTTTTAATAGTGGAACTAACCAACATTTAGCGCTGCATGTCTTCACAGGGTTATGGCAACGATTGCTTGTGAAACACTTGCATCAGCTTAGTTTTGGCTCAGTGAAACCAGGACAATGATGTCAGCCAATACGCTCTAAACTGTTTCCTGAAATAGTTTCCGACTGTAGATGAACTGTAGTTTATGCACGGCCCAGAATGTTTGTGGATAACAAAACATATATTTCAGATGCAAACCAGTCCCAGTCCCATGATGTTACATATTCTCTGATCGAGCTCAAAAACATCGGAAAGAAAGGTAAGTACTTCAATAAGATACAGCAGATTGATTAAAAAGTACTAAAGTGTTTTTACATTCATTCGGCTCATTTGTTGTCTTTTTTTTTTTTTTACAGGGAAGAAACCTGAACCAGACAGCACGATTTATTCTGATGTGAGGTTAGAAACAGAAGGTAGGTTACAGTGCTGCTTTAAGTTGATGTTAAAATGCATCATGGTACACACTGGAGGAGATAATGGGTCAGCTTGCAGTTCAGTAATTATTCTAAATATTTCCACTGGGTGTCAAAAGAGACAAAATTTGTCAAATGTTAGCTAAATTTGGGGCATTTATTCCTGTGACTGCTCAGTTTGGCTGTTTAAATTAACGTATGTTGGATGCATGTTATTGTCGGATCGTCATGTGTTTTAAGAACATTTCCATCTCACAGATTAAGTATTAAGATGGACAGTTTTGGGTCCAAACAAAAGCAAGAAGAAGAAACATTCGCTGAGCTGCCATCGTGATAACACATAATCTGTACAGTCATTATAGAAACTCAAGTGTTTCTACATTTTTCTTTCTCAATCCTTCAACCCGTCCGTCTGTACATTACAAATTCAGTCTACAAAGAAAACCAATCCTAAAATCTGTCTTTTGTTTTAGATACATCTGTCCTTTATTCTCAAGTCAGCTGCCATAATCCAGGTAAAGCCAAGAAAAACAAAGGTGAGTGAAGTAAGCAATCAACTGCAGTTTTTCTTCTCCAACACAGAACAATATAAATGTTGTGTTTTTTCTTTCAAATCGCAGGTGATGTAAGCTTTTATTGTTAATATTAACCGTCAGGTGTTCTTACATTAAAGGTCCAATATGTAGAATTTAATTACAATGTTTACGTTGAAATATCTAAATCAATAAAAAATTGATTAAATTGATTAGCAGAGAGAACTCACGATTCCCTGCCAGCACCAACGTCATCTTTTATTATTGTTTTGATTGAGCGCCCCCCGGTGGTGGAATCCGCATACTGTGCCTTTAATACATCTGAATTCTGCATTTGTTCTAGATGTGTTGCTTCTGAACATTTTGCATACTCAGGCAACTTTAATGCTTAAAGATGATGCTGAAATCAGTTTATTGGCTAAGGGGGGAAAGGGTTAATGGCTGCAACAATACAAATAATGACAGATTGTAATAACGATTACATACATGACAATTACAAACATAAGGCTTATTCTTAATATTCAGTATAATGAACTTTTTTTACACTGATTGTCTCTCTCAGGAAAGCCAACTCCTGCGATAACTGAAGAATCGGTTTACTCTGAAGTCAAACCAGGTACAGCTCATGGTTTTAATGCAACCTTACATCATGAGGATTTATTTTATGTATATGTCAACTGATTTTAAAACAGGCAAAAAGGTCTGGTAAAGATTGCAATATTCTTAAAAAATTACTAATCTTTCTTTTCCCTTTGCTTCTCTTCCAGATCAATAAAGTTCTGTATCTATAGACGTAAGGAATGGATGGCAGCGTGAAAAAAAAAATATTGGCTTGATTAGCATTTGCAGCTGTCATGTGATAATTTTGTGCTCGTGCTTGTAAATTATTAAAAGTATTCGGTACAGTAAGTAGCATAGAAAATAAATTAAATTGTGTATTTATTTTGTATTCCTGAAAGTTTGGTTGAACATTTCATGCATCGATTAACTTCTTTCACTAGTAAGCTGTGAGCAGCGTTACCCGCCTTTATTTGGGACAGGGCGGATCATTTCTTTGGTCATTTTCTAATGTTTGTAATGCAATGACAAAGTAGAAAAGGAAGATATAAGACCTGAGGTGTCTCATGTATCTGTCACATTAGAAAAGAACTGATTCATCAGATTCGAGTTTAAATGTGACATATGTCTCTTCAACAAAGTTATAGTTGTACACAAAGTGTTTGTAAAGTTGAATTGTTACGTTCCACATGTTTTTGTTTTGTTAGACTAAGTTACATTTCATTTGAACTACTTGTATCGTGCTGTATCGAGAGCAGAAGATTTTATCCACGAGGAATAGTATTTAAAAATGAGAACATAACCAGAGTATAAAAATCTCTACTCTGTTTAGCATTAAGCTAACCACTTAGCATATGCTGTTATAGCCTGTTTTCTGTTTTTTATTTTTTTAGATTTTGAATAAGTTCATTTTATTTTCTATTCTTTACCTTAGTGCTACTATAGTTTGTTGTATTCAAACAAAAGCCTTTCATACAATATTTGAGTTTCAATGGTTATTGGTGAACATGTCTGTACAGATTTCTGCCATTTCAATAAAATTGGATTTTTAAGATATCCTGACAGCTTCTGTGTTTAACTTATTAGCAGCACCGGTGCCAGACTGTGACCCAAAGATAGGCACCCAATGGATACAGATGTAAACTCAGAGGGAGCGTTCAAAAAGGAAAGGCGTTTAATGCGGTCCAAGGTTTGGTACACAGAAATTCAAACAAATCCAGAGGAGAAGGGAAAAAAACAGGCAGAGATCATAAACACTAAAGCTATAGACAAAAATGCTAGGACAAAGGAAACGCTACGATCTGGCAACAGGGAGCACAAACTGGGATTCAATACAAAGACAACCCAGGGATAAAAAGACTCGGGTGAGTGTAGTAATTAAGGCGGTGCTGACAAACGAGGCGGGAACATGAGCAGAATCTGAAATGAAAGAGACAAGGGTGATTAAAGAACTACATAAACAAAACAGAGGCTTATGAAAATACACAAAAAACATGACATATACCTTCTCAGTGTGACAATAAACTGTCTTTCACACTTCCAGAAAACTCATGAAAAACTCCTGATATTTGTGTGAACGCAAACAACCACCTGGAGTTTTTCCCACCAGACCCTTAAAAACAGGATATTCTCTGGAGAATTCCCCTCGAGCCAATGGGAGGGGAGAGTGACGTTTATATTCTGAGTGCTGCACAGTGCATTAAGTGTATGCATGCGACCGCTTCAATCTCTGTGCACGTTATTAAACGGCTGCTTTATGTTTTCTCTTCTTTTGTATGTTGTTTTCCGCTCCTTTGTTGATATTGGGATTCCCATTAAACCACACGTAGCATTGATATAAGGACAAATATTCTCATTAGAACGTCGTATAGCAGACTCTGTTGCTTCCTCTGCTACTTCCAGGTTTTTTTTTTTTTTTTACGTCATGTCTCACCTCATTAGACCCCGCCCCCCCTCCTGTCTGACAGGGATAGTCTCCCACAGGTTCATGTGTGAACAGCCAGGTCAGAAAAATGATCTAGATCATTTAAGCAGTGCATATTGGAGATAAACAAACTTCCATGGCAACACTTCTTGAAAGTGTGAACAGGAACTGTGAAGCTGTGTATGCTTTAGCCATGCTGATTGGTTGGCTTCTTTTGTCTGCCTTAACTTTGGGGCAACTATCGTAGCCGCACACAATGGTTAAATACACACATAGACACAAATTGATTTTATGATTTAATGTTCAAAAACTACACAAAGGACAAATACAGGCGTCACAAATTCTACACTTCTGCTCCCTCTACCACGGGAATAATCTACTTTTCCCCACAGCTCATACCAGGTTCTGAAAATTCAAACGTAATAGTGATGAAGGACACGTACCTGTGAACTATCACAAGTTCATTTTGGCTGTCAAACAAATTGCATTAGTTGCATTAAAGGTCAGATTGAGAATGAAAACTTGAAGACTTATTTCTCCTGCATGGTGTTCACTTTCTATTCAACACAAATAAGATTCTACCTGATGTTTCAGAGTAACTTTTCATTCCTAAATTACTTTCACTTTGACATACTGTAATTTGTACTCTTAACTCTTTGCATTTAGCTTGGATCAAGAACAAGACACAAGAAGTATCTGCATGGCCCGAGCAGTGTGTGTACTTGACAGTCATCGTAAAGTGTGGGTGTTAAAAAAGGGAAGAAAAGACGCTGTGCTTGGTGTTGGAGGAAACATGAGATCAGATTAAAGATATGAGTGTCAACAGCTTTCAAGATTTAAAGCAGACATTCAACAGAGGCTGTGGGTCGCTGCTGGGTACAACATGGCACACACTACGGTCTGTGTAGTGGTGTTTTTCAGTGAGTACAAGTTTGTTTTTATCTTAATTTGTCAAGAAAATTTTGACCACATTTTTTTCTTAAAAAATATAAGATGATACCAATTATTATTATTATTATTATTATTATTATTATTATTATTATTATTATTAACCCATTGACTATTCTATGTTATTGAATTTCATATCGTCATACACCTTTCTGTTTATTTCACGACGAGGTCTCTGATTGAAACTGCCTTCACTTCATTCCTGTTGATTGACGTTCAATGATGATTCACTGTTTAGACGTTTTTCAGCCATTAAAAGTTACATTGAAACTTCAGCTGTTGTTAAATACCTTTTTTTATTTTTGAAGCTTTAAAACAAACAGTTTCTGCTAGTTGTGATCATATTTAATAAGCTATCAATCTTCATTTTAGCGCTGGTTACACTCGTCCACTGTGGACACGCTGAAGGTGATTACACCATCTTCCTTTTTTTCTGTTCTATTTTCTCTCTTATTTTTAGTGAGGTGGACATGAGTAAAGGAGCAGGTTGAAAAGCTTGCTTGGCTTTCTGGTTTGGACTTATTTAGATGACCTGACCTACAACAGTGAGGTCTTTGATGGCTTCTTTGTCAGGAGTTTTAATGAAGATGCAGAATGAATAGTGATTGTGAGTGGTGGATTTTGGTCCGTCTGGTGCTGCTTTTGCTGCCCCCTGATTTTCTTCATTGCTCCTACTGGGTCTCTTGTTTGAGGCAGCACTGCCACCGTGTGTCCAAATATAATCCATGAGCACAGTCGACAGCAACAAGCTCATTTCCCTTATGTCCCCTTCTGTTCATCCTTCTTCTGTTGTCCTGCTGTAGTATGAGCTGTACAAGATTTGGAGCAGATGAAGATGTTAACTAACCTGTATGTGACTCTTCTGACCATAAATAATTACTGAAGATGCTGCATTTAAAATAAAGTGCTGTTTGCTCATCACTGATGTGCATTGTAACATAAACTAAGGTCAAACTGTGTGGATAAAGAAGCTAATGCTGTATGTGGACAGCACACAGCGGGTTAAAAGAAAACATTGATATAAAATGTTTAACCCTTATTCCACTCTGCTAACAATAAAGTATCAGGTCTGGTCAGACTGCATGCTCTACTTCCTGCCTTGTCGTTTTTCTTTTGCGATTCAGCAAAGAAGAGGAAACAGACGTTCCTCCCTGCAGAGATGGCCGCTGATCGCATCCGATATTTGAGATACTTTTTTACATTCAGTGCTCTGCTGCTGTTTGAGGTCTGCCTGCATGGTATGTACACCTGTCTGTTAGAGACTAGACGGCTTTACTGTAACTGTGAGTGTAAAAACTGAGACAGTTAAGATGCAGTTTTACAATCTAACTTAAAGTGCAAGAAGATCTTAGGTGCAGTCTAAGTAATGTTAGTAAAATGTGTCGGGGTTCTAATTAGAATAACAATAAGTGGTACAGTAGTTAAAACATGCTGAGATAAAACTGTATAACCAATATAACCAATATAACCAGTATAAACAGTCTGATATACATTTAGATACATGGTTAATGCATACACACAAATATAACATGTATGATGAAGTGCAGTTGCAACATTAATAATATACAGAAAAAAACAGCATGATGCATATTTGGTATTCACTATAGATCATCAGTATTGTTGAATTGACCAACTATTGTTGTGATGGTAAAGCTTGACTTGATCAAGGTCAAAGTAAACTTAAGAAGAGGTCAGGAAAAAAGTGAGTCTGAATCTTATGCATTTACGTTCTATGAAGTCAAGTTCATTGTAATATATGTTCCTTGTTGTGTTACTTTTACGTGTGATGTTTTTCTTAAGCATTGCCTCAAGCTGAACTTGCCTTGCTTTGCCTAATAGAAGTTATTGTAACTATAGCTACATGATGCAGAGATTTAATCATACTCTTTTTCAAATAAACACAAGATACTTGTCTTGTGCCTTAATGAAAGGAGAAGCGCTCAGGGAAGAGACCACTCGTTTGTTTGCCCGTACTGATAACCTACCTAGTTGCCACCACAAACAAAACAGCGATGCAGCCTTTAAGGGCCCGGGGGAGCTGGCCAGGTGTTGAAAATGTCCATACTACCCACCCTACCACATGGCCTCTAATGGCCTCCACAACCAAAATGCAACTATTCCTGGAGTCAAAATTACACAACAAATAAAAAAAAATGGAAAAAACGCAGAAAGGTCTAAATAGAGACAATGGAATATTTTTGTAGTTAGTAGGCTGCCAACAACACAAGTCTGGGGTCCCAAAAAGGAGTTATACAAAACCTTAAGAATTGTTTTCCTACTCTGTCTTGTTAATTTACTGTGAAACTCAACCTGAATCAACAGACAGCCGCTCTTTACATACTGAAATGCAGAAGCAGAACCTCTACACCACAGTAGTGGTTCTAGACCACTTTTACTGAGGGGGCCAAACTGGGACCAGTTGTTTTATCAGAGGGGAACATTAAACCCAGGTGAAAAATAGACAAAGATGATTGCTTTAAAAAATATCTATATAATATGCCAAAACATCATTGAATACCATGATTTATATTTGTTTCAGTAACAGTATTTAAGACTAGATTTTGAGTCCGGTTGTTGAGTTACTGTGTATGTGCTTTTCGTTTTGGAGGGGGGGCCACAGGGAGGACCAAGCTCAGTGTTACATGGGCACTGGCCCCTGTTGGCCCCTGCCTAGAACTGCCCATGCTACACCACTAACTTCAGCAGTAACATTTGCTACAAGTAAGGAATTAATCATTCTGAGCAAAAAGGAATGAAGGAGAATAACATTCCTGTAACTTTAAAAGTTGTTATGTGCTAGTTACAAGTGTTCCTCGTCACTGCATGTCACCCAGCCTCCCAAAATCATGTCCTTTTCATCTTCTCTCTCTTAGGTGCAACTATAAGTCATAATATCAAGATCAATTTGGCATCGACAAAAAACAAGTAATTGTTATTAGCTTGTATGTTTCAGATGTGCAGGCTCTCAGTTGTCAACATGTCCTCCATAAAAAAGTCGGGGACACAGTGGAGTTGTCGTCGTGTTTACCAGCTGAAGGAGTCACTGCAGCAAAGTGGAGATATGAAGGGTCAACCATTGCAAACAAAGATAAGACTGTTGTTGGAAAACAATTTAAGGGCAGATTAAAACTGAACCCTACAAACTTCAGTTTAACAGTGAGAGAGCTGACTCTGCAGGATTCTGGTGAATTCAGTTTTGTCTCAGAAGTAAGAACACAAAGGGACACAGTCTCAGTCACTCTGAAAGTTCACGGTAAGACATGTCTTTTGACTTTTAAAGAAAATGTTCCCAGTAAACATCGTAAACTTTGTATTAAAGCATTAATCAAAAATCTGTCCAAATTGAAACTCCACTTTTCATTCTTACACACAATATATATTATCTCCAACGTTAGTGTCTTAACGCTCTCTCTCTTTCTCTCTCTCTCTCTCTCTCTCTCTCTCTCGCTCTCTCTCTCTCTCTCTCTCTCTCTCTCTCTCTCTCTCTCTCTCTCTGTCTCTATCTCTCTCTCTCTCTCCCTAGATTCAATAACAAAACAGCCTAACCTGACTGGCAACTCCACCTGGCAGACCTTCACCAACTCCTGCATGGTGTTGCTCCAGTGCAGTGTGAACTCTGACATTGATGTCAGCTACAACTGGACTGTAGGGAAGGAAATCAGAAATGGCCCCAGGCTGCAATACGACCTCAGGACACAAGATGGAGACACAGAGTTCACCTGCACAATTTACAATCCAGTCAGCGAGATGTCGGCATCCACAACAGTGAAGTGCACCATCAATCCGCAAGAAATAAACACAAGTAGGTACAGCTAAGTGGTTGGTGTTAATTGGTGTTAAGCTTTGCTACATTATTGTCTTCATGAATGTCAACTGGTGATGATGATCGCAAGAAAAAAGTTGGTTTGGCTGATTTTCCTTATTAGTGGTTTGACTAGTCCATCTGGATTTATTCTAAAACCATCAACTAATGGAAACATATGAGTCATAACTCAATACCTCAAATATCTCAAATGTTTACTCCAGATTCTTCCATTCAAATGATGACTACAACATGTATACATTTATAATACCACTTTTACAATCTTACAAACTAATGTTAAAAACCGCTCTGCTTAGAAATGTTAGCCGACACTTGTTTTTCAGAGAACCCCGGTTATTAACATAACCTAAACTGGCGTAAACCCCAAAGACTGCGATCAGAAAATGATCTACTTGTTTGTGGACTTTCACTTACAAGTCTTGAAACCGGAATGATGGCCGACCCAATCTTTTATTTTTGGGGAATCAGAAGTGACAGGAAGGAAACACATTGTTGACAGGTTGCTGTATTCAAACATTTATTTTTAGCTTGACTTCCTAACAGTTGGGACACTTTTGAGTTCATATTATTTGGTTTTAAAAAAAAAAAGATACATTTATTTTTTCCAAACTACGTAGTTAGGATGAGTAAGATCTAGAGCCTGCTCGCGATACCAACGGTCTCCTGTTTCACCAAACAGGAAGAGGAGAACGCAAACATAACCACGTCAAGACGACTATTTCTGGTGTTTCACTTTGAGTTCATGCTCAGTTTTTACCATCAACTACTTCATATAAAAAGTTGAATTTCTTGATTTGTTTTTGCACCTTTTCTTTCTAAGCATATTCCATTTTTATCTGACTTCCCAAAAAAAAAGCTTGATGGTTATTTTTATCACTCAATCATAACAGTTTCATCATTAAGAGAATATCATCTTAAAGATAATATCATCTTTTGCAGGCCCACTTAACATTGGCATTGTCATCGGCGTGGCTTCAGCGATACTGCTGGTTATCGTCATTGTTGGGGTAGCTGTTTTTTTCCACTGCAGACAAAGTCCGGAGGGTAAGAGAAACTCTTCGATTTGTCTACACACGCCCAAGTTATTTACAGAATGTTTAAAGTTCAAGGCAATGTTTCTACATTAGATCGTCACATCTGTCATGTCTACAATGCAATTGTAGTTAAGTTTCATTTTAAATGTGCAACAACCACATGGAAACAAACCTTTCAGGTTTTTTACTTGAAAGTAAACCGTCTATCAAGGGAGAGTCTCGTTTTGGGTGGTGAGAATTGAAGATACAATTAAAGCATGGAAACTACATAACCAACTAAAAAACAGACCTGTGATACCATACTTCTCATATTATTGATATATGCAATTTATTAACTACAGAGCCTGTAAATAGTGGTTGAAAAAGTGGTTGGTGACAGTAACAGTGACCTGCAAGAGCAAGGTAAATGCAGAGAAGAGGAAATGATTGCCTGACTTGTATCTTCTGGTGCAGAGGGTGTATAAAGCATCCTTTTTTATTGGTGTTGCTTCTGTTGAGTCAAATTCTCTGAGGATGTTTATAGTTTATTTTGGTCACAGAGTTAGTTTTAGTAACTTGACTTAATATCAAATGCACTTTGTTCATTAATAAAGTCTTTAATACAAAGATACATAACTTTACTCTGAGGATATGAAATAAGAAAATTGTTATCCAACTTTTAAAAGAAACAAACATCCATTTTGTTTCATGAAAAACAAACATAAGCAGGGATGTTGTTTTCTGACATTGTAGTTTTTTAAAATGACAGTGAGTCATTTAGGGTGTTTATTTTCTCTGTGGAGCTTGTACTTCACTGAAAGAGCTTCTAGCTTACACCCCACCTGTACTACTTAAGTGTGAGCCCGTTGTGACCAGCTTCGTAATGCTGCTAAAGAAAAACCTTGGCCGTGTTGTTATGATAATGCGTTAGGAGGATTCACTTCAGGGTCTTTAGCGGTAGGCGTGGTTGGTAGGAGGAGAAGCAGCACCTGCAGAGGAGCCGGCAGAAATTTGAGTCGAAGAGACGCCGTGAGGACGCAGAGAATCTGAAGTAACGTTTGTTTTTGTTTCAACACTTCACGGGTTCTTTTTACACATGAACTAAACTGATATGAAAGAGAGGGCTGGCGGAGGAGATCGTACCCAGGTGACTCCGTGACGTCCTGTATTTCCACGCTCCCACCACACACAACACGGCCTGAAGAATTCTCTTCTTCATTTTAAAAAGACCATCAGATATCCATTCTACTGGTGATCTCGCTGGTGTTGCTGGTTTGCTACAAAAAGTTCAAGAGTAAAAACATTATTTTGCAAGCTGAATGATAATTATTATTTCAAATCACAATCCAGATCATTGATTCAGTATTTCCTTTTCTTACAGATCCATGCTGTAACAGGTAAGTTAACTCTTCTCTCATTGAAGATGACTACGTCCTTCACATGTTTTTTTATCCATTTCATACTTATACTAGTTCGTGGATTACAGCTACTGTACTTCTCTTCCTACATGTTTAAGGCGCCAACAATCTCAGACGGCCAACCAAGATGAAACACAGCAGCAAGTTTACTCGTCTCTTTCCCACGGTCAGTCTCGTATCCGATCCTGAAATCCAGTTTTCACTATTTCTTCTCATAAACACTCCAAAGAGTTAAAGAAAAAGATTCAGAAAGAAAGGGGACTTTTGTATTTCATACATCATTTCTGATTTGAAGGTGATGGCTGTGTCTATGAAACACTTAGAGGTCCTGAAAACGCCGAAACAGGTGATGTATAAAATTGTATTATGTGGGGCTTCTTTTGGAAACTCAGACATTAAGACTCAAGTCATTCAATATTCTTATTTCAGACGACCCAGCAAACGATTACCTTAATGTCACATCTCTGTCTGCTCATCCTTAACTGCCTATACTGTATATAAGACACTCACAGTTAATGCAAGGTATGTATAAAAACTTACAATAAGGGGACTATATGGCAATACATCTCTGTGAGGGTATGACATATGAAGTTCGACCACCCGAGGTCAAATAAATCAAGAAGTTCATGGGTTGTTAGGTTACTCATTATAAACACATGTGACAGAATTTGAAGTTTATTTTTAAAGTATGGAGCCCCTGAAGTCCCAAAAAGTAAAAAAAAAAAAAAACAACAACAACAAAAAACGTATTGCACAACTTATTATTTTGTACCACAAGATAATAACTGGTGCGCAAAGTGCGTTCAAAAAAAAGTAATTTTTGGGACTTCAGGGTCTCCGCTCAAAAGTGTAATAGAAAATCTTGTTTTATAATGGATTCAGTTTTTTTTTTATGTTATCAGGAGTCAATTAGTTATTACAACTTTTGCTTAAGCTTAACTTGCCTGTATGTGAAGTGTTTGACTATGAATCCATAAGAAGATTTAATGAACCTGGGCATTGAATTGCATTTAAGTTAGAACTTTTTAACATGATAGTTTATTATCTTTTTTTTCCACTTCAATTTGTCTCTTTTTTTTCACACGTTTATCTGATTTGGTTCCAGGTTCATGAAAAGAGCTGCATCATCATCAACAAAACAGTCGAAGCTCGGGGGACTCAACATGCCATGTTTACGTATTCAGGGTGCTGCTTTTGAATATTAAAAGAACGATATGTAACTCTGTCACCTAGTGTTTAAAATGGGTACTGCAGTCCAAACTCAAAACATTGAAGAGAGCTGTCTCCCCCCGCCCCCCCCCCCCCCCCTCCTCCTGGACACTAAAGCTTCAGTATTGAACAAGCTCTATTTTCAAAGAACAATATTTATCCTTGTTGTACCAAATTTTACAAGTTTTTTAGCTTGGACAGATTCAGTTTTATCTAAACCAGTTTGCCTGCCCATTTTCATCCCTGCAACACCTGCTGGTTTGCTGTTTGCCTGGCAAGCGGGGGTGGGGGCTTCCAAATTGGCCGTGTGGGGGTGCTTTATAATCACGTTCTTCTCTAGTCAAAACAAATTGTTGCTTGCATTGTTGTCAGAGAAGCCAGCACTGCAACATAGAATGTTTCCTCAATGTCTGATGTTTTAGTAAGGTCATTTTATGATTTAAATTCAGTAAATATCTGACATATTGGACCTTTAATGCTTCATGCAAAAGGAAAAACTTTTTTTTCTTCCGTATTGTTGAAGGCTGTTCAAATGATCTTGTGCAATCTGCTTTAATATTTTTAGCCACTTGGTGGTGCCATGTGGTTTTAGTTTCGGTAAAGTACTGCCGAGTGGTTCCTGTGGGTACATTTCATTGTAGAAGCATCAATGAGTGCGTGCATGATGCTCAATAGTTTTCACTTGTATTTTTTGAAACTATGCTTTGTGATGTAACTGAAATGTATTCTGTAGATTATAATATTTAACCTTAAATGTATTGTCCTCCATTCTTTCACATTTCAGTATAAATATTATCTCTAATTAAATGGTTCCCCTTAGTATTGTAAACCCATTCAGATGTGTTTTATTGGAGTACATGTAGTTGATGTGGAAATAATCAAACATTAAATAAACACGCTTTTGATCAAATGCAGTCAATGTTCTGGATCTTTTTGAAAAGCAATGAAGGATTTGGGTGTGTCGTTACATCTTGGTTCTGTTTCTTGACTGACTCACTGACCAGTTGTATCACTTCTCCTTATGAAAAAAGAAAAAAAAAAGTCAGCAAACATGAAAATGTTACTCTTTATAGGAGTCTTTATAAAGAAAGTAACTGTTTAGCTTTTGATTCGAGCACTCTGAATGCCCAGAGACTGTCGGACATCTAATGTCAATAAATTGAGGGATGTTTAAAATATAATTGAACACTGTGAAAACAAAGACAGTCAAACGTCACATTTACAAGATACATGATCGTTTTATAAATCGTTTTGACAAACAAAACAAAACAACCTGTGGTAAAGGTAGAGGCCTGATTCCTAGAGGTACCAAAACTAATAGTCTAAAGATCTCCTTCAGTGAGCATGCTCATAACACTATAATGGCTTTTCACTACCTTTAGATAAATTGTGTTTTTAATTTTCAAATGATTCTGAAGGATGAACTCTTCATTCTTTTATTAAGACAATGGAGATCATTTGGAGAAAATGCTGCTCGCTTACAAAACAACGACTAAAATGGCTCCTACTTACATAAACTCTCTCATCCATGGTTACGCTCCCTCCCGCCCACTACGCTCTGCTAATGAAAGGCGTCTGAACCAACCTTCACAACAGCGCCCTAAGGACTCTTCTCCTCTGTCGCCCCCCGGTGGTGGAATAAACCAAACTCCATTCCCGCTGCAGAGTCCCTTTGCACCTTTAAGAAAAAGCTAAAGACCCAGCTCTTTATGAACACCTATGCATTTAATGATATTTAAGATGACGATGATGATTTTAATGTAGACGATGATGATGTTTTGGATCGATTTGATGATGATTAGAACTCTCAAGAACAGCGGTTGATGTTTTTCTTGATGGCGATATATTAACTTTAATTACTTAAAACTCAAAAGTTCTCTGCTTCTGTGCACTTCCTGTCAGCACCTGCGTGTCTCATCAGACTTAAAGCTGTTCTTTGCACTTGGTGTCGTTGTTTCCTCCTCTCCAGATCCTCGCTTGTGTTGTACCTACTCTCTGATGTTTGATGCTTTGGAGAAGAGTGTCTGCTAAATGAACTGTAGAATTGTGGAAGTGTAGAAATGGAAATTGGCTGTTCCCTGTTAAGAAGCATTTATCAGAATGTGTGACAGAGATGGTCTTTATCTTGCGTCATTCACTTCCTACTTAAGATGCAGGAAGTCGCACACATGTTCATGCAAACAGTGTGACACACATACTATAGAGTAAAGAGCACAAACTGACAAAATGAAGACAAAATGTCACACTTTACAGCAGCTTGAGAGGCACCAGCTGCACCTGGGGCAAAAGACGGCAGCACCCAGAAAGTCACTAAGCATTGATGGTGTTGACGTTCCAAACCCCTGACACTGCATCCCAGATGAAACGTCACCAAGACGGATTATTATTTGTTTTTTCTACTAATAAGACAACCAAAAAATTATTTTTTTTTCCAGTGTAATTTTAAAATTTCGGGAGTGGTCTACACCTTAGTATGTTAAGCAGGCTAAAGTCCAAACAACATTTATATTGCATACATTTGTTTTGGAGTATCAGCTTCTCAGGTATGCAGTAATCTGTTTCACATTCGCGTCAATCCTCCCCTTAGACCACAGAAACTTCTAACTTCCTTCATACTTGTCAGTTTTCCCACACCATACTCTGCTCCTCTGTACACTAGCGACCTGATGTAGCAGATATTCAGTGTCTGATTCTGGTGCTGGCCAACAGGGCAGAGAATGCAGAATTCAATTATTGATATTTTACCTTGACAATTGACCTTTTGATGTGTATTCTTTATTTTTTCAAGTGTGAGGGAACTCACTTTTTCTGCTGAGTGAGATGAGTAAGAGAATCAACTCACTGCAGTCAGTTGTGTGTGGGTGTGTGTTTTAATCTGCATAAACACAAACAAAACCTTTCAGTGTATTTGCTTTTTTTTGGCCCTATTGTCAGTCTCTCCGAGTGCAACTTGGGGTGCTGGTTGGTATATTTCTACTCCTGCCTTTTCTCTTACGTTAAGGCCTAAGAGTTTTTCTGGGTGTCCTGGACCATTTAGTTTTGAGTCAGCCTCTTGTCAGCAGTGGTTCAATTCCTAATTTTCAGTACATTATCTATTTAAGGAAAACTGTTTTGGCTCAACACTATTTCTTTATTTTTTCCCCTCAACAATCTACTGTGATTGTGATTTTTGTTGTTATCCTTCTGGGATAACTTTAAGACCTCACCTGAGTCCCACTCGCCCCCCCCCCCCCCCTTTCCAGACACCTAGGTTTTTTGTTGTTGTTGTTGTCCCCCCCACTTAATAACCAGTCAACGGTTCTAATAACCCTTTTGCTCTCAACAAATTACTTTCATCTGCACACAGCTCAAGCGCACAGAATGATATTGGGCCAAACTACTCATACTCCAAATGGTAACCTTAATGCCTCTAACACAAAATACAGATTCTGTTGAGCCCAGGTAAAAACGACCTGGCCTGTTCTAGATCCTTACCCAGAGTATGTTTAAGGAGATCGGCTCAAGCACGGCCCAAAAACTTTGGCTTATTGTCTCCTTGTTTTTTGAATAACAACATGGAAACCTTTGAAGCAGACGTTTACAGATAGTACATAACATGGAACATTTTGTTAACCACACAAAAAGTCAGACCATGAAGCCTAACCTTGTAGGAGCTAGTCATGGTGCGACTGGCATCCGAGAACTTTTCCAAAGGGTCTTCAAGTTGCTGCGCAGTTTAAAACCGTCTTTGAAGTCCCTTGACAGGTGTGAAACTATAAATGACATAAGCGTTCTTATCACAGGATGTTGCTCAATTCTTCCTGCTTTTGGGTTAGATATGAACATTGAACAGACATTTTGAGATACCACAGCCTGCAGCAGTTTCAATATTATTTGTTAGCTTGAATGAATACAAGGCAATACACTTAATAGTGCTTACTTAGTCAAAGAGTGCTTTGACAAGTGATTAGTCGTGCATGGCAATCTTGATGATTTATGTTTGGTCACACAGCTGTGATTTAGTTAAAGATCTGATAAATGTTGTTTCATGACTCTCATTATGAGTATTCTTGTGTGTTTTTCCTCTGATTTGCCTTTTTTTTCTTCATCATATCAGGCCTGGTTACATTGCTTCGGCCCATTTGTTGAAAGGAACCTCCCCCACTCTCCACCCCTTCTATTTTAATGTTGAGAACTAACTTGCTGCAGGCAGCGCATTTTGATAGACAAGAAGAGGAAGCAGTCACTTGTTTGCCCACAGAGATGGCTGGTGGTCGTCTACGTTGCCTGAGCTGCCTCTTCAAATGCAGCGCTGTGCTGCTCCTTTGGGTGTGCCTCTATGGTGCGTACAACTCTGCTCCCAGTAGATTTTTTTAACACTTATCTGTATTGTTGTTTCAAGCTTCATGCAAACTACTATTATGTGCTCGGACTAGATCATGTAGGTCAAGTAGACGGATTACTGCATAACTCCTCTCAGGAAATGAGAGACTGCTGTTTTTGGGTCTTTTGAAAGTGAGGCTACATTAAACTAGCCTCTGTGAGAAATTAGCTTCATTAGCTTTCATTAGCTTCAAAGCTTTAGATTCAATATCAGATTTGGCTGCTTGGTCATCAAAGTGCATGAACAATTTTAAGGCACCAATGTTTTTGGAGTTCAAAATAGTTCCAATTTTCCTTCTTACTGTCAATCAGAACTACATTTACTTCTTGTGCACAATGTGAGCTGCAATTCCTTGTGTGTAAATTATGTCATGATCAGTTAAATAATCTCCCTCTGTTTAAATTTGCAGACATGATTTGATTTTCTTTCGGCTCCTTTTGTGTTGTGTCAGCAAATTTTCTGCTGTATCTGCTCAGCGTAGCCTTTCAAACTTTGATGCAACGCAAGAAAGGGTCATCCTTTCTGCTTCACTAGCTTCCTCTTCCTCTTCTCGCCTATGTTTGGTAAAAATAAACATGCTATATATTTTGCATAATGGATTTTGGACCTAAGCATTGACTGCTGAATTTTTTTAAATCCTAGTCGGTCAAACAGTATAAACTGTTAATTCACTGCTTAGACAGGAACAAAGGGGGTGTGGTCTTTTCCAGCGATGAATCATCCTTTCTCTTCCAGTAATTCCCTATTTCTGTTTTTTTTTTTAAGAAAAATAGGTTATACTGTTTTACTGTAAAATAGAATTCCTTAAAATCTGTTTAGTCATTTTAGTGGTTAGACCGGAACAATAGGGTGTGAACATGTTCAGAGTATTTGCAGAAGTAGAAGAAGAACTCAGAAAGATAGTTGACTTGAATGATCTCGGCCATGTTTTTCAAGTAAGAGCTACTCGAAAGGCAAAGGCCATCTTGGAAGACCCTCAGCACCCCCCTGCATGCAGAGTTTAGACTTCTGCCGACAGGGCGGGGGTTCACTTATGTAAGGAGGTTGAAATCAAATAGATACCTGAGGTCGTTTGTTCCATCAGCTGTTGGGTTTTTAAATAAGCTGTAGGCATTATTGTTTTTACACTTTTACTATGGACTGTTGGTCCTTTGTCTCTTAACTCACTCACGTCCATCATGGTGATTTCCATGGTAGTTATGTTTTATATGTATTTATGTCATTGTGCTGTTTTTTATGGATGTATTGACTACCTATTGCCCCTCGGGGACAATAAAGATTTTCCAAATCCAAATCCAAATCCAAAGTAGAGGTCTGCATGCAAGTGTTTAAAAGACTTGTTTCTGCTCGATTTAAAGGGGACATATTATGAAAAATCCACTTCTACAGTGTTTTTGAACATATATTTGTGTAACCTGAGTGTCTACTGACCCACACAATGTGAAATAAACCCATCCAGTCCTTTGTTTGTGGTCTGCATAAGTCTTACAACACAGAGAAAAATGTTCCGTTTCAAATTTGCTCCCCTTGTGATGTCACAGTGGGATTCCGCTACAAAATAAATCCCCTCCCCTCCCCTGGTTTCTCCACCAATGGACTCCACCCCGAGCCTAGAACAAAAATTTTGTGCAGGAGTGATGTTGACCAGGAAAACTCAGGGGGGCTCATTGCATTTAAAGAGACACACACACCAAAACGGAGCATTCTGAGAGAGCTGGTTTATACAGGGTCACAAACCTCCTCTGGTGCTTGCTTATGTTATATTTTGACCAAAGCACAGCACAGATGTTTCATTTAGACCACAGGGGGACTGTTTGAAAAGGTGGAAAAGCAATTAATGTTTCAATTTTAGGTCAATATAGTTAATAAGTGAGCAAACGGTAGAAGAGTGTTGTGATGCTTAAAAATACACATCCATCTGAAAATAGACAGGACAATTGAATTAGGTGAACATAAGGTTATTTATAAGAATTCACAGCCACAACCAGCAGCAGCGCTGACAGGAAAAGTATGAACGGCAGAGCATAGGGGAAACTTTGAAGGTACTATTGTTATTGAGGTCATAGTCTGTGGTTTAAATATTTTTTCTTTCTAAATGAGTCAGTGTTAACCTGGCGGGCTTTAAAGACTATTGTCTTTTTAGCCTGTGAGAGGCGAAAAGTAAAATAATAAAAACAGTGTCAGCTGCTAATAAAAAAGATCACCAGCCAAAACAATGGATTCATTTTTTTTTTTATCTGGAGTCTTACATGGACTATCTGACACCATGAAAGAGCCACTTACTGCATATCTCATCCTCAAATTTATTTTAAGTTTTCAGTCTGACAAAACCAACAATAATTCACATATTGACTCAATAAAAATGTTCATCTCTCCCACTAGTTTATGATGACTTCAGGAAACTAAATCTGCTTGTTGTGGTTAAGGAAAGTTCACTGTCATGACTGTTGACACAGATGCTGTTATATACTGATACTGACTTGTACTTGAGGCATGGAAAATCATGATGTCATAATGTGTAGTTTTTATTTTTAGTCTCATCGTCTCGCGATGCCATCTATTTACGTCTAACACTTGTAATGGTGTGCTATGTGATTATTCATAAGTACCTTTTCATGTCTGTGATGTTGTTATAGGTTTTAAATGTGGAAGAAGATAGGCCCATACGCTTGCTAAAATGTCGCAAAAAAGGTTTTTATGAATCACAACGTTTTGACCTGAGGTCTTCTTCAGGTGATAATTTTTAAACAAATTCAGACCTATCTTCTTCCTGAGTTTGCTGTTTTTTGCCCTGCCCTGCACCTACGTGATGTGCGTAGGCCTCCTTTTTCATCCTCCGTTTTAAATGTGTCATGTTGTGTGTTGTAGGGCTTTGCTCTTTCAAGCACTCAGACACAAGTTTGACACATTACGCTTAGAGCCTTTGGTAAGAAAGACGTTTGTGGCAGTATTTTAACATAGTGACTCCTTTAAAGTTATTTATCTATTTTTTCCCCCCCTCACCCTTCTACGGTGGCCGACAAGGGCAATTGACCGGCAACAAACAGTCCAAATGACTACTAAGGAACACATGCAGCGAATTCAGAGACGATGCAAATTCAAAAGCACAAGACTGAAACAAATGCAACAACTGAAACTCGCTGCAAATAAATATAAAAGCTGAAAAAAGGTGAAACTCCTTCAGCTAACTCGCTGATAATTCATAAACAATGCTAAGTCAAAAACACAAACACATACATAAAAAAACAGATTCAAAACCCCAGAACTTTACTGTGAAATGGTGTCTGATGGACATATAGCGCCATTAAAGTAGCTCAAGTTAGCCACACAGCTAGCAGCACTCTTAGCTAACTCTTGTTAGCAATGGAGCTCTGTTAGCCCTGCAGTTAGTGTTAGCTTCAGCTCTGGGACTTCTGATAGATGCGAGGCTTATTGAGGTCAGCAACTTGAGGACAGTTCATGTAACAGTCGTATCTTTAGTTTGCTAACCCTGCCTGCTGTAGGGCTCTGAGTACAGGGAGTGTGTTAGCGTCAGAGCTCAGTCAGTTGCACAGCTAATGCTAACTGCAGAATGGAGAATAGAATAGAATATATTTCTTATTGTGAATTACAACGAAAAACAGATAAGCAGCTCGTCGTCAGTGGCTTCACATACAGACGGAGACGCAGTTAGTGTCCAAAGTCTGTTTTTGATTTTGTTTATGAATTTGCATCTTTGTATTTGTTTGCATGTGTTTTTCAATTTGCATAATTTCTGAATTTGCTGCGCTTTTTCCCTAATGTATGTCATTTGGTCTGTTAGGGTCAGTACCCTGCCATGTTTATCTAATAACCCAACTCATCATATAAGTTGTAATTAATCTCATAATACAGATATGCACTGCCACCAAAACAAGCTTTTACATGTGTGCACACACCTACAACTTACTGTATGCCTCTCTTCAATTTATTCTTGTTTTTTTTATTAATATTGCTCACTTTAAAAAAATCTAAATGATATATTCCCTCAGACTTTTGTATGCCTGACAATTGTCTCATTGTCTAGCTTTATTTTTTTGTCTTTTACATCACTTGTTGTCATAATTAAATGTAGTTAAAGACAACATTTTAGTTCAAAATGTACTTTTATGAAGATAGAAATGTGCTTGTGTGTTTCAGATGTGCAGGCTCTCAGTTGTCAACATGTCCTCCATAAAAAAGTGGGGGACACAGTGGAGTTGTCGTCGTGTTTACCAGCTGAAGGAGTCACTGCAGCAAAGTGGAGATATGGAGGGTCAACCATTGCAAACAAAGATAATACTGGTGATGGAAAACAATTTAAGGGCAGATTAAAACTCAACCCTACAAACTTTAATTTAACAGTGAGAGAGCTGACTCTGCAGGATTCTGGTGAATTCAGTTTTGTCTCAGAAGTAAGAACACAAAGGGACACAGTCTCAGTCACTCTGAAAGTTCACGGTAAGATTCTCTTTTTTCTATCCTTCTTGTTACCCCAGGTTGGCAGCGTCTGATAGAACATATATCTGCTTAATTATAGAGTACACAATGGGTACAGCAAACTCACCATTCTTAACATTTCTTTCAACATTTTATTTGTGTCTTTGTTTGTTTGTGCCTTTACATGAAAGTATATTCTTACATTTGCACAAGTAGCAGATGTTATATATTATTTCACAGAAGAAATTCACATTTGCGTTGGTCATTCCTGAGACCTTGATGATACTGTCTGTCGTCACTGAACCTTATGCCCTTGCTTCTTTCCTTATAATGCAAACGTTAATCTGCTGATTTAATATTTCTCTTAGGACAGGTAAACATTCAGATTGTTGCTTTTTTAACCTATTTACAAATAATTCTTTAGCTCATAATCATTAAGTTGATACATATTTACATTTTTGGAACAAATAGAGGAAAGGCTTCTGGTTTTACTTCACAGTTTGTCCAGAGTCTTTGAGTCTGAGTCGTTTGTTCTGTGGATCTAGTTCTGCACCTCCACCTTTAAATGTGTAGTGTTTCTTTTTTTTTTTTAAACAATTTCACAACTTTTAAGCTCCAGTGCATGATTAAAACTTTGCTCTTCTCTCTTTTCTCCTTCAATTTCCTTGTCAGATTCAATAACAAAACAGCCTAACCTGACTGGCAACTCCACCTGGCAGACCTTCACCAACTCCTGCATGGTGTTGCTCCAGTGCAGTGTGAACTCTGACATTGATGTCAGCTACAATTGGACTGTAGGGAAGGAAATCAGAAATGGCCCCAGGCTGCAATACGACCTCAAGACACAAGATGGAGACACAGAGTTCACCTGCACAATTTACAATCCAGTCAGCGAGATGTCGACATCCACAACAGTGAAGTGCACCATCAATCCACAAGAAATAAACACAAGTAGGTACAGCTAAGTGGTTGGTGTTAATTGGTGTTAAGCTTTGCTACATTATTGTCTTTATGAATGTCAACTGGTGATGATGATCGCAAGAAAAAAGTTGGTTTGGAAGGCTGATTTTCCTTATTAGTGGTTTGACTAGTCCATCTGTATTTATTCTAAAACCATCAACTAATGGAAACATATGAGTCATAACTCAATACCTCAAATATCTCAAATGTTTACTCCAGATTCTTCCATTCAAATGATGACTACAACATGTATACATTTATAATACCACTTTTACAATCTTACAAACTAATGTTAAAAACCGCTCTGCTTAGAAATGTTAGCCGACACTTGTTTTTCAGAGAACCCTGGTTATTAACATAACCTAAACTGGCGTAAACCCCAAAGACTGCGATCAGAAAATGATCTACTTGTTTGTGGACTTTCACTTACAAGTCTTGAAACCGGAATGATGGCCGACCCAATCTTTTATTTTTGGGGAATCAGAAGTGACAGGAAGGAAACACATTGTTGACAGGTTGCTGTATTCAAACATTTATTTTTAGCTTGACTTCCTAACAGTTGGGACACTTTTGAGTTCATATTATTTGGTTTAAAAAAAAAAAAGATACATTTATTTTTTCCAAACTACATAGTTAGGATGAGTAAGATCTAGAGCCTGCTCACGATACCAACAGTCTCCTGTTTCACCAAACAGGAAGAGGAGAACGCAAACATAACCACGTCAAGACGACTATTTCTGATGTTTCACTTTGAGTTCATGCTCAGTTTTTACCATCAACTACTTCATATAAAAAGTTGAATTTCTTGATTTGTTTTTGCACCTTTTCTTTCTAAGCATATTCCATTTTTATCTGACCTCCCAAAAAAAGCTTGATGGTTATTTTTATCACTCAATCATAACAGTTTCATCATTAAGAGAATATCATCTTAAAGATAATATCATCTTTTGCAGGCCCACTTAACATTGGCATTGTCATCGGCGTGGCTTCAGCGATACTGCTGGTTATCGTCATTGTTGGGGTAGCTGTTTTTTTCCACTGCAGACAAAGTCCGGAGGGTAAGAGAAACTCTTCTATTTGTCTACACACGCCCAAGTTATTTACAGAATGTTTAAAGTTCAAACCATTTTGGTGTTTCAACATTAGATTGTCACGGCTGTCATGTCTACAATGTAATCCTTTGGGGCAATTCAAACCTGTGAAGTCAGACCACTACATGTGCTTGTTTTCCCTCCGAACAGGCTTTAAGTTTCATTTTAAATGTGTAACAACCACATGGAAACAAACCTTTCAGGTTAATCAAGGGAGAGTCTCGTATTGGGGGGTGAGAATTGAAGATACAATTAAAGCATGGAAACTAGATAAAACCAACTAAAAAACAGACCTGTGATACCATACTTCTCATATTATCGATATATGCAATTCATTAACTACAGAGCCTGTAAATAATCAAATTAAGTGTTTTAAAATGATGTCTAAGAATTCAACACATGCCATTTGCTTTATCTATTTCTTGCGTATTGTATGTAATCCTAACAATTACATACTGGTCTTTAATTGCCCCAAAGGATTACAGTAAACCACTGATGGTCTCTGCTACTGTCACAAAATCAAAACCTTTTGATGTCTTCTTTTTTTTTTGTGCACACCTGAACGTAGATAACGAGGACATACTGTACGAGAATATACTTCTAAAGGGACATCTCTTGATTGTTTTTTCAATATATTTTCCCATCTTCATTTAAATCCACCAACAGATGGTGAGTCAAACGACCAGACTTTGTACGCCGACATCAATGAAGTTGCAACTGAAGCTGTAAGTAAAGTCATGTAAACAGAGAATATATTTCTATCCATAAATCATCTGCATTATCGTTCCTATGACAGGAATTCATTATTTAACCACTTTTTATTTTCATTTTTGCAATTTCTCATTACCTCTGTTTGTGGGACTTTCAACCTACAGGGGAATTTATCAACCATGACGCCATGCTCAGTGTACGAAACTATCGAGAACAGAGGGGATCCAGTCACGCCTGTGGTAAGAATTTTTTTTTATTTTTTATTTTTTTCTGTAAATTCTTCAAACTAAAATAATCCCTGTAATTTGAGTTTGAAAACGTAAACCCAATACCAATGACTTCACTTCAATTTGTCTACATCCCATGGCTTTTGTTTAGAAAATAAAAAGTGTGTTTATTTCTTTTTCAATCGTCTAGACCACCGGAAGAATTTCAAAAATATTAAATTAAATTATTCCCAAAAAAATAGAAATTTTGAAGAAAAGCTTCAAAAATAACATATAGCATAAAGCTAATTAGTGATTTCCCTGAAACCAAAAATGTAGAATTTTACATACCCTAAAATCTTTGGGGAGCCATTTCTAGATTCATAAGTATCTAACCAGCAGATAAAGAAAATGAGCTCAACATGTCATTAATCGTTCTGGTTACGGTTAAAGCTTCCACTTTATTTTCCATGTTTTTATACACTTTGGAAGGGTTTAAAAATACAGACCGCCTCGGAGGCTCTGGGGTCCAGAGGATAAACAGAACGTGTATATTGGTAGATAATCTAACATGGCTGCTAACAATACACATTCTTTTCAAATTATGCTTGTGACATTTCTTTCTTTCATTTCTCGTAATCTTTAAAAGAAGATTCTTTTTAAATTTTACAAATAAATACAGCATAAATCAAGTATATCCTCTGAAAATGTCTGAGTGAGTCATGGCTGTCTACAATGAGCGAGAAGAGTGAGTACCGCCGGCTGTGTTGTTGTCGGGGCTTTGTTTACATCATGTTTACATGGACGAGGCGGCTGGCTCCTCCCCTTGTGTATAAAAGCTGTTTTAGTAAAGGACTAGAGAAAAAGAAGAAGAACATACTCACTTCTTATTTGGATGTCGCATAAGTGTGTTTAGATCACGCTCATTCTGTTTAAATGTGCATGCAATGTGAAGCTAGGAGCTAACTTAAGAGCGCTAACATTAGCGTGCTAACACTTCAATGCAGGCCACAGGCGATTGCAGCTTGAGCCGAGGATAATTAAGTCTGCCGCTTGTGCTAAACTCCTTTGAGTGAATGTGAGTGGAGGGGGGTTGGAGGTGTGTCGCTGGAGGAGAGTGGAGGCTTCGGGTAGCGGAGGCTTCGGGTAGCGGAGGCTTCGGGTAGCGGAGGTGTGGCCAAACAGAAGTTTGTTTTGGTTTCATGCTGGTGCTCGAGGGCGACACCTACTGGATCAAAGGTCACACATTCTTCCTTTAAGAAACTTGGTTATATTAAAAGAAGCCTTCATATCTACCGATTTATTGTGTCAGTGATGTTTGCTTGTTTTTGTCTTCTCCTCTTTCAGCCTCAGACTGTTTACGACAAGATCCAGTTCAGTCGCATGAAGAAAGAGTCTGTGTCCGCCTACCAAGACATTTCATAGAGGGCTCGATGTACTGCTCCAAACTAAATAAACCAATGTCACATTTAAAATACAATAATTAAAAATGAGTTCAGCTCTGGTTTGAACCAGAATTTCACCTTTTTTGTAAAATATCTTCAATCTGGAATGTTTGTATTTCAGGTGTTAATTTGTTTCTTTGATGGAGAAAGCTGAATGTTTGAATATATTACTGCATTTCACTGTCTGGTACTAGTTTTTTTTTTCAGTTTGCACCAATGTTATACACAAATGTACATTCTGTAAATACAGAGATTATATTGATAGAAATATATTGTGTGTGTCAAGCACATGGTTATCTGTACTCCTGAAACCTATCTTTAGACCATTCTGCAAAGCTGGTCATATTAAATGTACTGTACTCACTCTCACAGTTCATCATTCTTTTATACTTTTTGGCTAGCATGTCTCATTTGACACATTTTTCTACATCTCACCTTTGTTTGGGTTCAAGATCCAACAAACAAGATTATTTTAGCTCTTGAATCAGAACCTGAAGATTACTGTATGACAGGGCTGCCGACGAGTTACGCAATTGACACAAAAAGTCATGTTTTCACTCAATACAAGCCAAATTTTTCTTTTTTTCTTTTACTAATTAGTCGCTAAGAGTACATAAACCTCCTTGAACCGCCATTGGTTGTCCATGCCTCAGTTGGAAGAGTCTGTCTCCTCTCAACTGGATGGCCAGGGGTTCGATCCCCAGCTCCTGCAGTCACATGTCCGATGTGTCCTTGGGCAAGATCCTGAATTTCTCCCGCTGCTTCATCATCAGCGTATGCATGTGTGTGAATTGGATTAGTTATACTGATGGACACTTTAAATAGCAAGCTCAAATCCCTTTTCTGTTTTATTACCAGACTGACCGCTCTGCTGTGTCTAGAAACTGTAGAAAATCACAAAGTGAGTGCTGATAGAATCTGATCATCTCAGACATGAGCCGTTGTCTGCAAGATGATGCTTTCCAAAGAGGGCAGGACTGGATTAAAAGAAGCAGTAATAACACCTCAAATCTGATTTAAAAAAGGCATTAATGATGTCAGTTAGACTCTACCAATGCTCTGCTGCCTAAGCTCCTCCCACTTTGACTAGAAAATCATAACAAAGATCAGAACCCAAAGATATACAAACATACAAAATTGTTTTAATTGGGCTTTTTTTTTATACCACGGGATAACGACTACATTTCAGCTATTTTCTCAAGATCTTGACTTGTTGTATCTCGTTATCTCGGAAAAACAACGCCCGTTTCCTTGTGATAATGCGTAAATGTCGGTGGTTTTCTCAAGATCTCGAGCAATTAAGTCGTTATTATGGGAAAAACCACGTCGTCGTCAGTAAGTCAAGATCTCAAAAAAACTATCAAAGTTTAGTCGTTATCACTAACAAAGAGCTAAATAAAATGTTTTCATGTATGTCCACTTTGGGCTTCCGTAGATTTGAAGCTCTGGTCTGTAGGAATGTCTTCATGGTTAGGTTAGCTGTATTGATTGTTTTCCTGTGAGGTCCAGCCTCTACAGACTCGCGCTGCTTTCCTTCGCATTATATATCAGAGTGACAAATGATTATTTTATGAAAAAATTGTTTTATTTTAAATAACACAACACAATTTAATATCATAGCTACACAAACACTGTAGTCTCCTTCACTGATTATTGTGGTGTTGCATCTTTTCTCTCCTCTTTTTTGCCGTGTCAGGCTAACTGTGAAGGGTTGTGGGGTGGGGGGGAGAAAAAACAACATGTCAACATTATGAACACTGGAAGATAAAAAACCTTGAGACAAAGAAAAGCAAGCTTACCTTTTTGATCATGATGTTTTTTATTCACGCGGGGCTACTTTAAGGAAGCTGATGATGGGCTCTTTTGAACAAATGATATAATAATGTATATAAACATGATGTTTTACAAGGGATATATGAGTGACTGAGGGTGATCAAAGAAAGCTAAAGACACTTTGTCCATGCGACTTTCAAAAAATGTGTTTCTTCTTTGTTGCAGCAACCCCAAACATTAAAGATTCTTTCTCACCCCCACATTTATCATAGCGCCCCCAAAGTCACAAATCCAGCCTTGAACGCCAACTATATGTGTCCACCTCTTTGCATATTTACTCATTCAAAGGGTTTAATTTCTGATTCATTTAATTTAACCCCCCCTGAGTCTCCAAGGTGGAACTGAACTCCTCCAAAAATGTTCCAAAAATGTAAAATGTTGTTTCTTTTAACCAGCTAGTAACTCTGGTGCCGACTAGCGTGAGTCATGATGTTTAACTTTCTACTAAGCTAGCGGTGCACATCCCTAATCAGTACTTTATAGCCTGCAACCGGTAGAGCTGATTTCTCCAGCACTAACCTGTCGTGACATTGAAAGTAATGAAAGATAATGGGGACGCCCAGTCTAGACTGAATTCTTGCCTGTAGTGGGTCTGATCCTGTAATTACTCATGATAACACTCATTGAATTAAGCACTCAAGCACAGACTGGTGCTGACCCTTTACCAGATAGTTCAGTAATAGAAGACGTCTTTTTGTAGTCTGTTAGCTCTGCTGTGCTTCTTTGATCATTCTCAGATGAGATTATAAACCCCCCTCCCTTTGGAAGAAGAGGACAAACAATAAATGACGATGATTCCCACTTACCTCTTTTGACATATATTATCGATGCTATGACTCCCAGGATTATTCCAGTCAAAAAACAAAGAATATACCTAGGAGCAGCTGACTTGGTTGGAATGGAGTCTAAAACAACATTAAACAGACAACATTATCAGAAGGAACATGTCAAATGAGTTTGGCTTCATGAAGGTCTTGAATGTTTAAATTAGTATAACTGACAACGTAAAAAGACAATAACGGATATTCACAAGGAATTCTGGGAAACACAATCTAACAAAATTAAAATGAAAACGATAAACTGGTCCGAAATTGTTTCAAATTTTCTAATCTCATCACAATATATTTTTTTCATGTTCCCTCATTGTAACCTTACCATCACATTTTGTAGTGATAGCCGTTGAGCTGCTCCTCATATTCCTCCTGGAGGTGCAGGTGACAGTGACGGGGCTTTGTGTGGTGTTTAGCGATACAATAAGAATTGTGTGGTTGCCACCAGTCCAATTCTCAATTGAATTTGGACCTTCCACATGCCAGGATAAGTTAACATCTCTGTCTGTTGAAGAACAATTCAGCAGCTTCCAACAGCCTCCCTTTGTTGATGTACCGGAGAGGACCGTCTGTATGGTCGGTTTCTGAAGTTGTTCTGTAGGAGTTGAATAAAGAAGAAGGAGATCAACTTTATTAATCTGGAGAGGGGAAATTAGGGGTATCCTATTCTGCTGTCGGCCTCGCTACCCCTCTGTGTGCATGAAGTCATCATGACGGAGTCTCATCGACAAAGACATTGCATATTTATCTTTTCCTAAACTTTTAAATACACAAGTGTTAACTCTTACATAAGTCTGTCCTGATTGAAATATCTCCTCACTGTCTGTCTTACGTTAATACACTCCGCAATAAAGGTTTACAGAAAAGAAAAGGTTAAAGTCACTCTCATTTGATCAAAAGCTGCTTTTCATAATAGCTAATATAATATATTCTCTAAGTTAGTCTTAAGTATAAGTGGCCCTTACGATTCACGTTGAGTTTAATTTTGGAGGAGCTGTCTTTTCCCAAAGTATTGGCGAATTCCACAGTGTACTCCATGTTGTCCTCTTTGGTCAATTTATGGATCGTCAAGTCACCTGATGGAAAACAAAAAACATGTATATTGTCAAGACCCAAAAAATTCAAATAAGCACTCCATTACATTGAAAGGTGATTGATGTGTCTGTTACCTGTGGTGGTGTTAAGAGTAAGTCGTCCTTTATACCGATCAACCCGGTCAAGGTTTTCTTCTCCTTTGCGATAGGTGGCAATCCACGTAAAGTTAGTGAAAACTGACCACTCGATTGTGGAGAGTTTCCAATTTGGGTTTGCTCCTGAGGCCAAAGTAACGTTCCCCTCTAGATACCCCGTGGCTTCCCTGATGGTTTCCACAAGTCTCACCATTGAAACGACTAGAAGAAAGAAAAAAAAGGTTCAGCATTATCACACTCAGCTAATGTTTATTTACAGTTCCATTTGGTGGATAGCTAACTTGGGGGTCAAATTAAAAACTCAAAAAAGTATCATTTTGAAAAAAGGGCGGGACTTAGTGTGGAAAAGTTACCATTACTTATAAACAGTTTGAATACAGTACGTTACGTTTTAAATAAAAATTATTGCACAGAAAAGTAAAAACAGTGGGGATACATGTAAAAAACGTCTGTTAGCCAACTTTAAGCTTACAAGAAAACAGAAACATCAGCACATTCAATGTCATTTAACGTTATATAATCTGGGTAGAGCAGCAGCTAACTTTTCTTTATCTATCTGTCTTTTTGCGGTCATGCACCTGAAGATTTGATACTGTTTGAGTGTGCTACTTTTTTTTTTTTTAACTTTAAGCTAACATGTGTCTCTAGTCTGTCTACAAACACCCCAATCATGAGAAAAGTCTATCCTGTCCGTCTTTCGCCTGCTCCACTTTTCAGAAAATCTATACTCAAACAGGCTGTTTGGAGATTTTCCCTTCATGACATCACAAAGGGCAGTAGTCCCTCCCCCAGGTGGGTGACACTCCCACAGCTAGGTGTTTGTTCTGCCCTCTGAGTCTGCATTCTTAATGTAAACAAAAGGACATGGAGCGAGAAAGCCCGAGCCACCCGAGCCCTTCCAGAGAGGGGGCGTGGTCAGACACAGCTCATTTGCATTTAAAGCTACAGACACAGAAACAGCCTGTTCTGAGCAGGGCTGAAATAGAGGGGTTTATAGTTATGATCAAATACAGGGTCAGAGTTGATTTAGAACAAGAAACTTCACAGACATGTTTTGGGGAACTCTGAGACTTTTTTAAACTTCTTAAAAAGGAGGATAATATGTGACCTTTAACATTGTAGCCTAATGTAAGTTAAACAAGCAGCAAGCAAGTCAACTGATGCCACACACTACAGCAAAAAAATAATAATCTGTAGCTTACAACTGAGACATTTTCAGGATATGGTTTGAACAGTCAAAGTACTTTAGGTTAAGTATAGGTTAAAATATACTAGTGAGTATTGTTAAGGTTTATAAGACTGCTTTTGTTCTGAGAACACAACTTCAGAGAAAAACGATCAAATACCTCAAGAGAATTGCTAATCATACATAATATCTATTTACCCTTTTCCCATATATCAGACTCTCACAGCAGTCATAGTCTTCTTAATTCTTGAACTCAGGAAGTACCTTATTCTACCATTTTACGACTCCCCCCGCCCCCCTGAATATTTCAGAGATGTTAGTTTGCATTCAGGTTCTACTCAATGATTCTGACCAAATTTAAAAAAGACATACCTTGTAGAAATAGAAAGCGGAGGATTTCAAGTTTCATCTTTACCAAGTGAGTGAAATTTGTGGCAGGAAACCGACTTCCTCTTGATAACGTCACAACGTCCACGTGATGAAAATCGTATGGTATGAAAAATCTTGTTAAAAGTGCATCAGTTATTTTAAGATGATTAATCCAGAAATTGACTCCCAAGAATAATGAGACTTAATGTGGTTTATACATGTTTCAATTTTTAAAAAAAAACATGACTTCTATGTTTTCACTCATGTTGATCGGACTTTTTTTATTTTACACCCACGTTCTCTTCCTGCTAACTCATACCTAAACTCGAGACAACTTGTGACTAACACAAGATAAAAAACTCCTGATGACACCATTTATTTAAAACAAACTCTTTACACTTGCTCAATTCTAGTAGCTAGCTAGCTTGTGAGTATCTCATTCAGTCGTGTGAATGAAAGGACAAAAAAAACGTGCTCAATATTAGATAACCTGGGAAAATGGGTTATGAACTGTCGCTATACAAAGAAAAATTGACTGATTGATATATTTATATCAGCTTCATTATTTGTCCGAACACCAAGTAGGCTGTTTATCTGAAGCAGGAGTTGTTTTTTGATCAGTAAACTTATCATTTATTTGATAACTGATATTTTATCTAAATGTTTTATTCAAGGCAAAATCACCCAAATGATTGATTGGTTGTGGTTTCACAGATGTGAATATGTGCTGGTTTTCTTTTAAAGCTAATAAACTGGTGTCTACTAGGATGCTACCATGACGTTAGCATAACCTCGCCCGCTGAATTAAATGTTAATTGTTTTTTTGCCTTGTGTTTAATCCTGCCTCTGGAAGTGTGTCTCCCTCCAGTTTTGATTGCCCTCACTGTTTTCACCTGTGTTGTTAATCTCACCTTTGTCTAATTACCCCCGTGTCTTTAGTCTCAGTGTTCCTTCACTCTTGTCAGTTCAATGTTACATTTTTGTTGGATGACAGTGTTGGTGTCTGTCCGTTATCTACCTTCCTGTGCTCCAGTGTTTGACTCCTAGTTTCCTTTGTGGATTTTTGTTGGACATTTTGGATTTGAAGAAGGTACGTTCTTTTTTTGCCTTTTTGTTTAATACATATTTTCATTTAGTGCTGCACTTTCGTCCAGTTCCTTTTTGTGTGGCCCTCTGCGTGACAGCTGCTCCTCATGCTCAAGCACACACACACACAAATTCACACGTACACCACAAAATACCTAGAACTGTCAAACGTCAAGCTGTCAAAAGAAAAAGAAAAAAAAAAGGACAGTGACATCACTTGGCTTTATTATGCTTAAGCTCATCAAGTCCTAACCTGCTCCAATGTTGTCCCTACATTGTGCCAATAGGTTTATTTGATCCTGGTTCAGTCGTGTTAGCCATTACAAAAACATTTCTGTTGATGGAAATCAAAAAATGAAAAGTTGTACAACAAAACCAGAGCATTAAATAATAACACCTTGTAGACACAATGTTCAGTACACAAAATCCATCCAGTGTGTCTACATACTTTAGTGTTACAGTCTTTTACGTTCACTTTCCAGTGCATTTGACTTGAAAGAAGAAGCAGCTCTTAACTCTTTGATTCAGGCAGTTTCAGAAGGTTCAGAAAAAGGCAGGGGTTCTTTCTTTATTTCAGTTCACGATTCGGCCTTCTCGTTGTCTGTAAAGAATAAACCCATCTGGAAACGAGAACTTCAAACAGGAAGAGATAAGTGGGATGGTTCTAAAGATACACCCTAAAGTCTGAAACATAAAAAGGTCAACTGCACCACCACTCAGGCTTGAATATTTACCACAAACAATATACCTACATTTTCTCTAAGAATCAGCAAGAACTGCTAAGAATAAATGATTTAATTAGTGTTAAAAGTGTTAAAAAAACAGCCCTATTTCTGTAGTGTCATCATACTTGGAAGTAACAGCAGAGGACTTTCAAGTGAAGAGTCTGATGTAAACGGAAAGTGTCTAACTTGAGCTTTTTCAACAGAACTCGAAAGAGGAATAAGGTCAGAGGTGGTGTGTGGGTGTTACCTTTGTTTTTGTTCTTTACAGTTTATGTTCATATGTTGGACATGTGAAATAAAAAATACCCCCAAAATGTATATATAAAAAAAAAGTATCCTGGATTCATCCTCCTTCTCCTTTCCTATGTCGGTTTTTCCTCTGCCTACACAGAAGTCTCTGACTGGAGTTTCATGACAAACTTGTGGCTTTTGGGGTCAATGAACTCTTCGCTCAGGCGCAAAAAGGGAAGGGGTGCCACTGTAACGACCAGCGAGAAGTCTGGGCGGCTAAGGGAAAAAACTTGGCCCTGCCGTAGAGAAGTGGTCACCGGCGCCTCGCTTACTAGTGTCCACTGGCGCCCTCTGCTGGTGTCCAGGTACTGGAGAGTGGGCCCTGGGGTGAGGTAACACTCAAGAAATGCCTGAAATAACACAGACAAAACATGTACAAGTGAGTTTTACAAAGACGAACAGGATGTAGGTAACAATTAATGTGATTAAAGAAACAAAATTAAATTTGAATCCCTGTAATTTTCAAAGGTTGCATTATGTAAGTTCTGTAGTTAAGTAACAATTAAATGTTGATGTTCTCTGCTTTAACATGACTCTTATACTCATAGTTATAAAGCAACTAGGTAAAAGCAACTTACCGGCATTTAATATAATATAAAGAACTAAGAATTAAGGCAAAATCTAGGGAAATTCAAACAACGTTTCTTTATATGCAGATGACACTCCATTTTCTATTTAAGTAATTGATAAACTAAAAACACAAGAAAACTTATTCAATTCAAGCTGGGAGATATCTGTGGTTCGAGAAAACAATTAAAGGAAGAATGTGCGCCTTTTTGACAGAGACATTTACAGATAAACTTGATTTCTGCTGTATTTGTGTGTCAAATATCGCTAATTCAACCTTTAAAGTCAAAATAACAACGAAAACAGCAGCAGATACATGATTTCTGGTACTTTAAAAATGTAGACAAGTAATAGTATACAAATATAGATAGAAATGAATGTAACCCAAAACTACCATCCGTACCTTGGGGGTCATGTTGTGCGAGATGCAGAACTGCAGGTGGTTCATGATGCTCTCCATACTGTGGTAAGACTGTTGCCTGGTGGCACGGAGGTACTTCTGCATGGCTCGCGCCATGGGGGCAAAGATGGCTTGGGCCGCCTCCCTCGGGTCCATCAGCTCCCGCGGGTGTTTGGGGGAGGAAACGGTTGCCTCGTCGTCCTGGTGGCGCTTGATGTGGGTGAAGGCCTCCTCTACTGCCACCACCAGTCTGGGAGGAGAAAATTGAGGGAATAAGTGAAAAAGCTGAATTTAAAATTCAAATACTCTTGAACTCATTTTACATCTTTTTTCCTGTGCAGTTTTGTTCTTACCGGGCCTTACGTTTACGGACTCTCCGCTCCAACTCGGCCTCCTCATAGTAGTACTCGTTGTGGGAGTTATCTCTTTTCCGAGCATTGGCTGCGATCATGGATCTGGACTGACCTGTAGAGTTATTGGTGCTGTTCTCTGTGGACGAAAACACTGGAAGTTAAGTCAACCAGTTAATTTGGCATTTGGACATCCTGAGCAAGCATGCCAAGTAAAGCCCTTTTAATACATTTATTAATATGAAACCAAATCAAAGTTTTTCTATCATGGTCACAGATATCACAGTGATGTACGTAGGTGAATGTATTGCAATATTTCCTATATTACTAGCTTACATATAGCTACATATCACTGTTACTAAAAGCAAAGTCCTGTGATTGTGTTATACATGAGTAAATGTTGGTCTGGTGTATCTTAAATCTACACATGAAAGGAAACTGCAGATGAGTCATAGGCTGAACGGAAATGGTTAAAGGTTTAAACAACAATCATTTTACCTTCCCCCAGATTGTAGACCTTGAATGCAGACATCTTCTTGGAGAGGATGGACTTGGGTAAGTTAAGCAAGGCAGGGTTATAGACCGGGAAGTCACTGTAGTACTGGTCCAGAACCCACACTGCTGCCCTCTGAATACTGGATTGCACAAGACAGGGGGAGAGAAACAAATGTTTCCCCTTAACTGCCGTATTTTACAAGAAAGAGCTGTTATCAGTGAGTGTCACACTCAAGAACCTGACAGATTCATCTGGAGGAAGTGGTGGATTACCACAGGCCTCCACTGGCCCGTGTGCATATACAAGACTGTCAGGAAAAAAACCCTACATTTCTTTAAAATGTAGTGTTACTTTTAAAGAGAAATAAAGCCCAGAATAAGTCCAGGAAATGTGGAAACAAGTGCACCACTAGACAGTTTAGACATGGGGCTAATAAAGAGGAAAAGTTAATGCAAATGAAAGGGTGACATCTAACCATACAGATCTGTACATACAGATTTTTAGGTACTGCAATCTGCATCTGCACTTGGGAAGCGCTTACAACACAACGTTGAATTACTGTATTAGTGCAGAACAGAATGAAATACACTTTAACAACAGGAGTTACAGTATAGGTAAAAGGTCTGGCAGCCTGTATTGATGATAAAAGTAGTAGCATTTCTAGTCAAAGCAGCAAATTTACTAAAGATTTTAACAAGATTTGCTGATTTTCTAAAGGTGGACTTGGCTGATATTCTCCTTGAATCAAAAAAAAAATCCAGAAGAAAGAAATGTAGACTTTAGACCTTAGAATTTAGAAATGATGAATGTCAAAGTTTACAAACGCTTACCTGAAACAGCCCACGTTGTAGAAGCGACTTGCTCCATCTGAAGTCCTCACTACTTTCAGGCAAAACGCAGGCTGCAGATGTCGGACCTCCAGCAGCACCAGGGCGAGGTACTGAATGAAAAGCAGCGCGTCCACAAGCGATGCTGCATATCCCACAATCCCCCTGTAGTCCGTCTCCCTGGAGTCCAGTACGCGCACCCCGTAGAAGAGCCAATAAGACGCCACAAAGAGGAACACCAACGCCAGCAGCAGACAGCGGAAGATGAAGAAACGCGGCAGAGAGGCTCTGGGCGGGCGAAGAAACAGCACCCAGGTGGAGATGAGGAGAATGAGGAGCTTAAAGGCTAGAGAAATGTAAAGGCCCTCACACGGTGTGCCGCAGGGCTCGAGTGTGTCCCGCCACAGGAGCTGTGGGAGAGCCAGGAAGGCCAGAGGAGTGACCAGAGCAAAGAGCCCCAAGATGGCACCCAACGCTGGGCTGAGGTAACGGCGACAGTCCAGCGGCAAAGAGTCCTCGAGATCCTTTGAGATCCGTGCCAGGTCTTCGTTGGAGACGCTGTCCACGGAGGTGCCTGTGACCACAGTGTTGGTCTCGCCCCAGTTGTCATCCTGAAGAGAGGAAAGAGCAGTTAGAGAAGTTTAGGTAATGAAACAATCGATCAGATTCTATTGATATAGTGCCAAATAACAAAATGATCTCCTAACACATTGCATGAAGAGTAGAGCCCGACCGATTAATCGGCCAGCCGATAATAACGGCCGATATTAGCAATTGTGGATTCAGTGACTATCGGTATCGGCAAATTTTATCGCAGATATTACTAGATTTTTTCACCAGTCAAATAGTATTTTGAGTTTTAATTGTATTAAGCTAGCAGTTCTCTTTCACCAGCAGAGGGCGATGTATGGAATACAACAAGCAGTACATGTGCAGTTACTTTCCAGTTGAGTGACCGTTGTTGTTTTTGTTATATCTTTTCCAAAAATGTTTGAAGGGTCAACGCAACGGTCCAAGAAAGATATCGGCCAATATATCTGTATCTGATTTTTTTCCCCCTCCCCAATATTGATATCAGTATCGGCCCCAAAAATCTCATATCGGTCAGGCCCTAATAAACAGCAAGTGTAGATTTCCCCCGTCATAATGACATTTACAGAGAGTCAACATTTATCCATCGAGTAAGAGTGACAAGAAAATTTGTTTCACAGGCAGAAACCTCGAGCAGAACCAGACTGACACCTGTTGACTGGGCCAAAGAGATGGGACAGAGAGAGAGAGTTTGATACAGAGACATACAGATGGAGGGAGAGGTGAACAGCCAGCATCAAACACAACAGAGACTGATAGTAAAGAGTGGAGAGATGAATAACAATTGGTTGGAGTCAAGGCTGAAACAATGACCCCTTAGGAACCAGCGAAACACGAGAGCACTAAAACTTCAGGAGGGATCTGTGTTAGAAGACCTGCTTTAGTTTAAAAATGAGATCATTCAAATTCAACTCTGACCCTGTCGTCCCCTCTCGTGGATTCCGCGTCCAGCAGCGGCTCTCCAGTAGCCTGGATCGTCACCGATTTGTCTCCGCGTAAGGTGATGTCACGGCTCTTTGAGCGCTGCCTGTCCCTCCTCTCCCTGGAGAGGAAAGTGAACAAGTCGGTTATTGATACATATCATTATACATATGGAGTTGATTTAGCTTCTAGTAAATTACAATCTTCAATTTCCATTTCGGCCTGACGTTTTTAAGTTCTAATAATATTTTGAAAAGAGCTAGAAAGGTAACTGACAATTAAAAGATTCACAAGTTAAAGTCCTGTTTGTGATAAGAAGTATCTGTGGTCCTACCTGTGTTTACGGGAGCTTCTTGAGTGGGACGACTTGTAGGAATAGCCCGAGTATGTCGACTCGTTGTCCATGTCTGAGGCTGGCGGTGGGCGGGGTCTCCGGGCCCCTGCTGCCCCCGAGCCACCGCCTTTCTCCCAGACCACGCCCAGCTGGCTCTTGCGATCGCTGATTGACTTGGCGGAGAGGGACAGAGGGAGGCGCAGCAAGTCCACTTTACTCCTGAGGGAATCTATCTTGGAGGCCTGGAAAAAAAACAGGGGGAGGAGGACAGGGTGAGAAAGAAGAAGATAAATGACAGAAGTAGCTCGTTTGGAGAAGGCAAAGACGCCGTGAGAGAGGAGAGGGGAGGATAATTCGTCATATCAGACAGGAGTGAAGGCACCGTGGAGGGAAACAAACCCGACAAGAGAGACAGTATTGTTACTCTGCTGGCACTCTGCAGTGTGTGAAAGCGTCCATGTGTGTACTTTCAGTCACATAGGACATGGCCGGGCCCATTCTTCCGCTTAGACGGATTTTTTATGAGCCAACTCGAGTGATTTGGACCTGAGCGTGCTCCCAACCAATAAAGCGCCATTACGCCAAGCTCTATTCTGGGCTCCAAATCTCCTGTGTTCACACCATGCAAGAGGAGGGGGGAGGGGGGAATATCAGAGCAGCTCAAAGTGTTCCAGTTTTAAAATCGATTTTATGATCTCAGAGACCAAACCCAGTGCACTATTGAAACAAATAAAATAAAATAAATATGATTTGTTTTGTTTCCTTCTTTTGTTTTGGGTCCATGTGTGAGGCATACTCGACCAGACGCCACATTCCTCAACGGCCCCCCGCGGTCTCCGGGGGCAACAGAGCTCAAACTACTACAATGGTGATGAATGGGGATACAAGGGGTGAGAAAAGACAGAAGGGGGTCTGTTGTCACAGCAACCAGAAAATCAACTACACAACCCCCCTCCTCACCTCAGAAGACAGAAAAGGACACTAATCACTCAAGAGGCTTTAATTCTGACATGATTAAACTGATACGCGTCACTTTTCTTCGGGTGTATAATTCTGTTTGCAACTAAAAGCTGCGTTATGAAACATCTCGCGTGAAAACAGTTCTTAAAAACCAGGTTATTAACAACTTGAACAGCAGTTTTGACAGTAGTAACGCAGTTTTACTTGTTTTTTTTTTCAGAAACGAAGATCTACAAAAACGGACTGACTGTGTGTTTCAATAAATTAAAACACTGAATAAAGTAGATTGACGTTAAACATCAGTGTTACGTGGCTAGCTTTGCGTTACGCTACACTAGCTAGCTGAATGAGATCCTTTATCCATTTAGAAAAAACGGAAGTGTGAATTCAAATTGTAAATAAGTAGTAAGCTGGAAACATCCTTGTGTACTGTACTGATAGAAGTCAACATCAGGTTCGTATTGTTCTTCTTCATTGTTGTTTTTGTGAAGAATGTATGGATCACGAGGTTTTATCCTGGAGTATAATTTCATCAGGTCTCCATTTCTTATAACAAAGTCAAACCAGAAGCTGTTTGAGGTGGAAAGCAGCATTTAGCAGCTCTTCTGCTAACTTTAGCTCAGCATGTGACTAAATTCTTTGATAATATGGACATGTTTTTTTTTTTAAAACATGAAGGTAGTTGTCAGGAAATGTTTTAATATACCGTTGACAGCTAAAAAAAAAGGTAAAAAAAGACTACTGATACAGGAGTTTGAAAAACAAAAACGAGGTTTGAATGATATATCTGTGTTGTGTGCAAAATTCAAATCTGTTTGTTTTCTCCAGTTAGTTTAGTTTCTTACTGGATAGTGCACAGGGTACTTTCTGAACATGCTGTAGAAGAAACAGACTCTTAATGTAATAATGAAACTCCTCACACTGTCAATTTGTAACTTCACCTCCTGAGTTCATCTCCTACTTTAGACACCACAGGTTTACAGAAATGACTTTCATGTGATGCACACATGACAAAACTTGTTGAAACATCAGGGAGCAGAGTGTCCATACGAGCCTGTAGAGGCCTCATGACAAAGACACGCGAAGCCATGTGGCTTAATTCACACAAACAAACAACATCATCTGGATCCAAAGCTGCAATTTTAGCCAAGTGTTTGTGAACTCGAGATTGATCTGATGAAAGCCACTCGTGGGAGATTTTTAAAAAAATCAGCTTGTAAGGTCAATCCACAGACTAATGAAGTCAAAACTTAGATTTCTCACACTTTTTAGTCACGGCCAGCTGCTGCACATCACTCTGAACATATATCCATTCATGACCATTCTCTTCTGCAAGGTACTGCAAGGCTCTAAGGGCGAGAGAGGGGGAATGAATGCATTTAAAATCTGAAAAATCATGAAGGACAGACTGATGCTGTTTGCAGGAAAGCCGCCCCTCAACAAGAAAATGCACCAAAGCATGAAGAGGGAAACACCACATCTCTTGGGGTGACGATAAAACATTAAAACAAACTTCCACATGACATTTTTATGAAAGGAGAACATCCTGGGCTTTTGTTTCATCGTCATATCAAGCAGAACACGTGTTGTTAAAAAATGGAAATCACCCTTACCTGACAGCCCAGATTGTCACGCAACATGAAGAACTATATTTAGGCCTCTGCTGTGTGCAGGTTGTGCACATTTTAAGGCTCATTTACAAGAAGACAGCGAGAGTTTATCATTCAGCATCCATTCAGTGATCACTGTGGGAAGTTGATGTGTTTAATAAACGATGGTTGCTCAGTACACTCAGTTTACTGCACATATTGCACAAGTTTACTTTTTCTTTAAATTTTATTTTATTTACCATGTTGTACCTTTTGCACATTTTAGAATGTATTACTGTAAATATTATTTATCTAATTTTACCTCATTTTATTTTATCTTATTTTGGTTGTATTGCACCGCGGGACGGAGACAAACGCAATTTCGATTCCACTGTATGTCTGGCATATTTTGAAATTGACAATAAAGTTGACTTTGACTTTGACTTTGACTTTGAAGTACATTTTGCAGCAGCAGAGGTCAGCGTTATTCGACTTCCGGGCAAGACTTTCTTTTCTGTGCCGCGTTTAAAGTTTGCAATGTAAATGAACTCTTTGGTCAATAACATCACAGAGTATAGGGCTCGTTCATGTCAAGTCCCAGTTAGTTAAAGGAGGGTCACTCGGGGTCATTTCAGCGATACTGGTCGTAGAGGTCGTGTGCAGACACTTTAAGCAGTCACTGTATATAAAAGTCATTCTCTTTGTATTGGCTCGAGTTGAAATCTCCGGAGTATATGCTGTCGCGTTCAGACATCAACTCACTCGGATTTTCTGCGGAAAAAATACCAGGGGTCTGGCCGGAGAAATCTCCGGAGTTTTTCAGGAGATGTCCGTATGTGTGAAAAGGGAAACGAGGAAAACAACAAACAAAATGTTTGTTGAATGTCAGATCGATCATTTCTAAAAGCTTTCCAGATACTCTCTGAATCTAAACGCTCTTTGGCTTTGGCGACACAGTCGATGAACACAGTTAATAGAGGTAAGGTAAAAAAATCGATACAGTATAGTATCGCAAAATTTTGTGTGGCAAAATATTATATCGTCTCATGGTGGCCAAGTATCGATATTTTTAACGGGATATTTTCGATATGCTTTTTAATTTTTAACTGCTGAAGGGGTTGCACTTGCACAGTTCATTTTCAACAAGTTGCATTGTTAAGAATTTATGTTACGGTTCAATTAGACTGAAATATAAAAGAAAAAGACTGAAGTGAGAAGAACAGACCGAGAATTTTATCATCATTTGACAAAACAGTTCTCGATTTAGTTGAGTGTAGTAGTGGACAAAAACAAAATTGCATTCAAAGACAGACTCCTAACTTTCAGACCGATTTTAAACTCCATCATCCGTCTTTGAACAACAACAAAAACCAGCTGTGCATCTCTCTGAGACGGTCAATCGCATCGATCGCACAGGCGAGCCGCTCCCGCTGCAATCAATCGCAATGATCGAAAAGCACTGGGCAGTGATGCGCTTTGCACGTGTGCAGAAACTGTTACCACACTGAAAACAAATAATTAGGATTTTGACAAAAGTTTTGTGGATGCTGTTAGATAGTACCAATTTATTTTCTATGTGTTTAAAACTTGATTTAGCATTTATTTTTTTTAAAGTCAGATCAATAAACTTTTTATGATAACATTTAAAGAAAAGAGAGGACAACGAAGTTTCAAAGTGTAATGTTGTGTTTAATACGTTCGTTTTGGAGGAATAGTGGCTCCTGGGGGCCTCCAGGCCTCAGGGTGGCAGTGGGCCATTGAGGCGTGGCTGCTGCTGCTTCCTCAATACTACCCCCCCCCCCCCCCCCCCCCCACCCCCCTCGAAGCAAACCCGAGCCCAAGCAGGCTTCAGGGCCTTTACAAAACAAACTCACAGTCACCAAATCAAAAAAAAAGCGTAAACCCCAGACCACAGAGTTCAGGTAGAGTCGCTCAGGGCGCTTCAGTTTTGAGGAAACAACTCAGTCAGAGAGAGAGCTGGAGACAAAGCAGCACACACCCAGGATGGAGTGATGCCGCTGTGTGTGCAACAGACACAGCGAACTCCACTCACACGCGTGAAAAGAGCAGAGGAAAAATCTATCTTTTTTCCATTTGGCACACGCGTTAAAGCGCAAAATGGATAAAGTGGCACGGATCAAAAAAAAAAAAGTCCCGCAGAGACTGTAGAAACAAACTGGTGGTGTGATTCAAGGTTTAGTTGATTTGTGATCGATGCTGTTATCTGCCAACTCATCAGTCCTGACAACACACCGAGAGTGGAAAAATAGAACAAATACTGAGCGAAACACGCGTAAGCTGGTGTTTTCATGCAGGCAATAGGCACAATCATGATTTTCTTTTTTGCCATAATGCATGCAGGAAAGTCTTACCTTTTCTCCACGGAGGAAACAAAAAAAGCTGCAACCCCGCTGCACAAAGAGCCGAGTGATTCCAACAAAAGTGTCCCTGAACGCTCCGAATTCACTTTCTCCAGACTCCCATCGTCAAGTCCGCACGGATTCACAACCGGAGAGTTGTTACTCGATTATCCTGCGAGCGAGGTTTGTTTTTTTTTTAGTTCGGTTTCATCGGGTGAAAAAAAAAAAAAAAAAGGAAAAAAAGTTGCATTTCAAAAAAGAGGCACCGCTGCACGAACAGGCAAACCGAGAGACACGCTCTTCATCCCCGCTGTGCGTGAGTCCGGAGCCCCGCTGAGCTGAGAGAGAGTCGGAGCATCCAGCAGCGGAGGAGGGCAAGTCTGCGAGACTGTTGCGTTACAGCTTCCGCAAAATATCTTCAAAATAAAATGGATTTATTAGCGGAACAAACTTGCTTCAAGAAAAACTGAAAATAAATGTATGATAAATCTGCTATCAGTGATTAAACACGTTCACCAATCATTTTTTAATAATCTCCCAAATGGTAATTATTTTGCCTCCTGTTTTTTAACACCAGTTTCACAGCTTTAAATCAGCTCTTGCGTGTTATATTAAAGCATCTTGTTTGGAGTGTACTGCATAGCTGGTTATGAAAAAGATGGAAATTAATATTTGTTGACTCTTTGAGCTACAAAAGCTAACGAAAAATGTCAACACCATAAACTGCAGTTCCCGTAATGACCACTTGAGGCTGGCTGCAGAAGTCACATACACACCCATTAAAAAAGACACAATTTCCACAGCATAACTAAACATGCTTACAGCCTGGATCAAAAACTGGATTTGGTGTGAATAGCTCCTTTCTCGATCAGCACACACTTTATAACTCATCCGTTCTGATTTTATAAAGGATTAGAGTTATTAAGAGTTATACAACAAAGTTTTAAGAAGGATAAAAGTTATTAAAAGTGCTTTGTAACTTGTTTTGAAAAGCACTACACAAATAAAAGTATTATTATTTTTCACAATGCAGCACTTGAATTTCCTCACTGGGGGTCAATACAGGATTAGTTGATCTTAATCTGACTGACAGGCAGGCTTTTGAAGTCGTTTGTAAGGAGGCGTAAGTCCCGCCTCTTTGCCTGTTACTAGTTTGAAAGTTTGAGACAGCATTTCCAATATGGCGACCACCATAGACAGGCTTCAAAACTCCGCCTCAGTAAGCAATGGTTGAAGTCACTTATTCTGCGTCCATATTTATACAGTCTATAGTTATAGCTACAATAATGAAATCGGGGTGGTGTGACCGTGTGTGACTTGTCAGATTGTTTAATTCCACCTTGAAAAAAAGGGATCAGTGAACTTCAAAGATTGAACACTCGCATGCACATTTTCTTTATCCAGTTTCTTTTTTTAATCTCACAAAACACATGAATCTGAGACATGAGCTCTTTTTTTTTTCCATCTGTGCAGCTAAACAATCTCACCAATTTTAAAAACAAGGGAGAAGAAAATAATTTATACATCCTTTTTTTTAAAAATCATATCTACAAAAATAAAATCAAATACGAGGACTAAGGCTTTACAGAAAGAAAATGGACATATATAAAACAAGTGGGTCTGATCTCTCTATATTACATGAGTGAACGAGATTTGTTTTGTATTGTTTAAAAAAAAAACACAAATTAAAAGACAACGAGATGATAGTTAAAGACGTGTGTATGCATACAGTAGTTTGCACCGTGCAGGGGAGTTCGTTTGTGCAACTTTTTTTGTAACAAAAAAAAAAAAAAGGAATCAGTTAGAGCTTTTTTTTTTTTTTTTTTTTTTTTAAACGGCTGGTTAGGGCCATAACGCTGATGTCAATGTACAAGATAAAAGTCTGGAAAAAAAAGAAGGTGGAAGATAGATAACTGAAGTGAAGAGGTAGAAATTGGAGATGAAAAAATGCTGTAGTTGGAGGAGAATCTGATTCAATCAAATACAGGGACGTTTATGTGTCAAATGATGGACTTACTACTTCTTAAGTGTGATAAACAAAGCAGTATTTTACCATATGTGGGGGGGGGGGCACATCTTAGTTGAGATGCTTGGAAATTAGCAGGCAAAATGTTGAGAACACACAAAAACAATCAAAAAGAAACTGTTCCCTTCAACTCCCACAGGAGAGACATTTCACTTTGGTAGACCTTTTTTTTCCCCCCATTTTTAGCACAAATTCCTCAAGTTCATACAGAATCAGTCCCTTAGATCACCTGACCTGATTGATCAGTGAGTAGCTCTGATTTCAGAGTTTTGTTCGTTTGTGAAAGTTACACTTCTTGGTGGTGTCTACTTCAGAGAGTAAGGAGTTAAAGAACCGAGGATCAGGCGTCCGGTTTATTGGGGTTTTTTTTTTAATGGTAGATTCAGAGGCTTCTTGTAGTGTGTCAATATGTACATGGATCCTGGTTCGGTTCTGTTAGGGTTGTGTGTTGTCATTTCTGAAGCTGGTTAAAAAAAAAAAAAAGTCTGTGTGACTTCCTAAAGAACTCCTCGGTTAGTATTTGAAACCAGCTCAAACCAGATTCAGTCCAGGAAGAGGATTCCTCTTTGCAACACTTCTTCCAGATGTTTCTGGTATGTGTGCGTAAAACAGTGTGATGAATAAAGGAAGCTCGTTGGCTTCAGCGTCAGTCTTTACTTATTAATCAGCCTCGACGACAGCAGGGGGCGGGAAAAATAACATTTCTGAACGCCCAGGATATTAAACCGCTCCATCATACGCTCCAATTTAAGAAACAGTTTTGACATTTTGAGTGTTTGATGAGATGACGCTGTAGCATGTTAGCTTAGCTTGTCACTTAGACTTAAAAACAGGGGGAAACAGCTGGCATGGCTCCGTCTAAAAGGCTACGAGTGTGACCGTCAGCGACTCTAAAACCATTAAAGATAAGTCTCATTTGGTTTGTTTGATTAAAAAAACCCACTAGAACATACAAAATGATGGTTCTGCATGTGTTTAGAAGATTTCTCGGCCTGGCGATGTCACTTTCTGGAGACTTGTTGAGCTAAATGAACAGTAACATCTTGATTAGCAACCTTTTAGCCGCCTGTAGGTCGACTTTTTTTACAAAAGCCCAGGTTGGGTGTTTCCCCCTTTTTTTTCACATCTCTTGTTTCCTGTCTTGAAAGTCACGCTAAGCAAATCCAAGCTAACCAGTATGTGGAAAAAAATGAAAGTGGTACCAGTCTTTGCAAATAAGTGTGATTCCAAAATATGAAACTATTCCTCTAAACGTATTTGTGCTGCTCTCACAGGTTAGTGGAAATATACCAGTTACTTAGCGACGTCGCCCATGTGGATATACGTTTTGTCCTTTCTCCCAGTGAAGGCGGGATCTCTCTGTGGAAAGCTACTTGGTAAAAGAGCACAGTCCTTTGGGTGTCGGGCTACATTGATTTTTAAACACTGTGTACGGTACGACCACCGGGTGGGGAGAGAGGAGAAGTTGCTGGTTCACAGTATTCATCGCCGTATATATTCACACACAATCCGCTGAAAGACTCACGTTGGGACTCTTAAAAAGTGAAGACCGGCGGAGGTCAGCGGAGATATTTGGCAGCTGTTTCATTGAGCGACAAAACAATGAAAAGAAAAAAAATTCAAGTTTCCCCGAGGGTGAATCTGTATTTGTCCAGTCTCCTCACGTCTGGAACTTTTCCCATTAGAATAAAAAAAAACATCCTAAATTTCCCAAACTTGACATGATCAGATCGGATGTGTGAATCCACTGAGCTTGTTTTTTTTTTTTTTTTTTAAAATCCCTGTACGCCTCTGAAGCAGCGCAACAACAAAAACAAGAAAGAAAAGAAAAAAAAAAAACAACCTGGCCAGCATATCAGTAGTAAACAGCGCAGTAGTGTTTCCAGAACTTCAAAAACAACAACAAAAACAAAACAAAATGAAGAATGTAATGATCAAAATGTAGCACTGAATCTTTCAGTCATTTCGTAGCTTAAAAGGTTGAAGGATATGTCAAAGTGGCTGTTCCCAATGTGGATAACTCAAGGGGATACAAACGAATGAGATGGTTAAATGATATGTGTGTGTGTGTGTGTGTGTGTGTGTGTGTGTGTGTGATATTGGTTTCCTTACCCAGTGCAAATAACCTGAATTATAACAACACAGTCCTTCGGCCGTGGTGGCAGGTGAACTCAGTGTAAAGCAACCAGTGGAGGCGGGGGAGGGGAGGGGGGGGGGATCCCACGGAGGCCATCTTGGCTCAAACATAAAGCCAGTGGCAACCTCCAGTCCCTGATCCATCCATAGAGGACATACATGACAGAGGGATGCATTGTGGGTAAAGTGCAGGGGGTGATGGGTCCCTTGGATTTTCCTTAAATTAACATTTCAACACTTTTCTGCTCCTTCAAACCAGCGAGACATAAAAACGCAATTTTTCCTTCAAAAAAAATATCCGACTTGGTCATTTTTCCACTTTCAATACTTTTCAACTTTTTTTTTGTTTTGTTCTCCCTCTTCTCCAGTCAACTTGTCGTCTTGCCTTTTTTTGTTTTTGTTTTGTTCCTTCATCACTTTCTCCCCCCCCCCCCCCCCCCCCCCCCTCACTTTGTCCTGGACACCTCTCTCGTGGCTCCTGAAAGCATCTGAAGTTTTGACAGACTTCAGAAGTCCCGGTGCGTCCGCCCAGCTTCCACACAAAACAAAACAAAGAGTCGTGGTCCATCCGGGGGAGGGGAGGGGAGGGGGGAGGGAGGGGGCGGGGGGCTTCTGTTCCACTGGTCAGTGCATGCAGGGGAGGAAGGACGAGGGGAGACGGGGCTGAGTCTGACAGCGGGTACACGTTTTGTGCGCGTCCTTTTTTTAAGCGATTGCAAGTGAACCTGCTCTGCACGACGTACATCAAAATCCAGTCGACAGGATCTTGGGCTCAGCTGGACTGCCCTCTTTGCCTGAGTTGATTCAAAGAAAATGAAAGATCGTATTAAGCATCCACAAAATGTAAACCTGCATTAGTCTTGAGGATGTTAATTTGGTCCTCTGTTACCGTCTATGGAGCCGCGATCCAGAGACGGTGTTCTGGAGACGGATGCAGAGTGACACTGTGGCTCCTCTGACTCCTGATTGACAGGCGGCTCTGTGAGGGTCTTCAGAAGCTTGTGATGGGCCTTCTCTATTTCCTGCAGAGATACCAAAGCCAAAGGTTTTGTGTGCAGGACAAAGAAGCAAAACACTTCTTAAAAATGTGCAGTTAAAAAACGTTAAAGGCTTTATATGCGATTTTTTGATCCAGCAGATGTCGCCCTTGAGCACCAGCATGAAACCAAAACAACTCGCGCTGCATTGTTGTGTTAGCATGCTAATGCTAGCGATCTTTATTATGCTGGTATCTTCACACTGCATGTAAATTTACCTGAAATGAGCGTGATCTAGAAACACAGTTAAGCAGTGAGTACAGTATGTTATTCTTCTTTTCTCTAGTCCCTCAATTAAACAACTTTTATACACGAGGGGAGGAGTCAGCCGCTGTCCTGGCGATGTAAACAAACTGAAGATAGGACTCTGAAAACTCTGAAAACATCACAGACAGTGGGACTCGGGTGTTACACCCATTGTAGACAGTCATGACTCACAGAGTTATTTTCAGAGGATATACTTGATTTATATTATATTTAAGTGTGAAAAATCACATATAAAGCCTTTTAAAGGATTAAGAAGGTATTCTAAACTGTAAGTGTCTGAAACCAGCATTAGGCGAGTTGATACATCAGAAAGAGTTGGAAAAAACGGGGGGAGTTTGATACAAAAGTGGAATCACCGGCTGTCTTATTTCCACCTGATCACCTGACTCACCTTCAGCTGGCGTAACTTGCTCATCAACCCCTCGATTGTGTGAAAAATCTCGTCCACATTTTTGATCACGTGGCTCGGGTGCCCCGCCTGCGATTGGCCCGCGTCTTCCTCTTCGTCACGTTCTAATTGCATAGCCTCCGATCGGTCGGGCTCCGGGTCGCAGGTGGGCGTCCCCTCCGGCGGCCGAGGGAGGTGGGGGGTGGCGACGGGGGCGGGAGGGTCTTCGGCATCGTCGGTGACGCTCTCACCTTGCTCCGTGGGCATGACCAGGTAGAAAGTGTTTCCTAGACAACGGAAAAGTGAGCTGTCAGGAACTACAGTGGGAACAGGTTGAAATATCATATTCTATTGAAGAGATGTTCCGATACCATTTTTGTCTTCCTACTTTGATTCCAACATGAATTTGCAATGATGGCAGGTTGATTATACCACCAAGCTTGGAACTCATTGGCTATCATCTGATCTGACACCAGTATATGACGGCCTACTTCTCAGTAATGCAGGTGTAGCCAGCAGTGAGCCGTCAAAGACTTCCAGCAGTGACTAACTTTTCTGTGCGTTGCCATGGTTACAGTCCAATTAGCAACTAGAGAACGGATTGTGTGTTAAGATGAAAACAAAGCAAAGCAAAAGTCGCCCCTCCCGATATGTCTGCAGAGAAAAATGATGTCATTTATTGGTTGTTTACACCCCGCAGAGGAGCGCCGCCCCGTTCATCTGTTTATAGTGAGTCTCAGTTTTACTGAACGTAACATTTCCCGTCTCTCTTCAGCTGCGCTATCTAAAAAAAAAAATCCCCAAACATAACTTTACAAAAAAAAAAGACAGAAGAGGAAGTTTCACAGAGGCTTCCGCTTTATGAACCCGAAAGAGAAACTGATTTACTTTAAAAAATAAAAAAAATAAAAAAATAAAAATAAAAAAACTTGTTTGCAGAACGGAGGTCAGATCGTTCATGTCTGATGTGTTCAAGGTAGTTAGGAAATCGTAATGCTTGATATGATTTCATGACACGGCGTCAAGCACATGGTGTGCATGTCGTCCGTGTTCTTCCTCCTTTTGCTCTTCACACTCAAGACTACGTTTGCAACACAAATGCAAACAAGAACAAGTCTGACAGTGAAATCCAGACCCCTGACTAGAGTCTTCACCTTTCTTTAGAATCTGTAAATAAAGATATTTATTAACGGCTGACTTTGGAAATGATTGCCATAGAACATGTGTCTGCGGATGAGCGTTGGAGACACCTTGAATTTTCAAACAAAGTTGATTTACTCAGATTTTAATAACTAAGATCAGTTTGTTTAGGAATGCTATCCCTAAAAAAATAAGCACAGCAGCTAGTGTCCCCCCCCCCCCATTCTAATAAATAAGGTTATATGACCAGTACACAGATTATAATGTATAAGTCTGTGATTGAGGATAGTATCAGAGGCATTTTGGGAAACCTGTATTGGTATCGGAACAGCTCAAATTTGACATCCAAAATCTTTAAAGACTGCAATCCATGATCAACTACAGCAATCCACCAATTGAGTTTTCATTACCCTGCGTCGTGGCCCCGCCTCTCGGCTTGGATGATTGGTCGGAGACATCATCAGTGATGTCGTCAGGGACAGAAGAAGAAGAAGAAGGACCCGCAACCACAGCTATGCAAAGAAGATAGTAGTGACAAAGAAAGTGTGTGCGGAGGAAAAAAAGAGAGAGTGTGAACGGGTGAGAGAGAGAGAGAGCGAGCGAGCGAGCGTGGGATCAGTGTGTCGTCGTGTTGTGAGAAGCAAGCGGATACAAAAAAAACAAAACAAAAAGAGAAAATAAGCAAAATAATCCATCACCAAAAGTGAGAGGAGAACATGCAGAGGAAGAACAGCCATCAAAAACAGCAGATATGATCCCACAAAAAAAGAGCAAGAAATCAGTCAGGTGACTTCACTGTTAGTTCAACCAGCATCAACGTTCGTCTCAAAAGAGGAGAAGGCGAGTTAAGGAGTAATCGTCGTTTTCTCTTCACATAAAAGGTTTAAAGACTCGCGTCTGAGTGACTGAATGAACTCAAAGTGATCCGTCAAACCTGCCGCAGACTTTACAATTCACAGCTTTTCCGCCCGGTCCTCGTTACCTTTCCTCACGACCTGAACGCTGGATTGCTCCGCCTCCGGGGGCGGGGCCTCTTCGGGCTCAGCCTCCCATTCGCCGGTGCTGAAGTTGAGGACGGTCTCCAGGGACTCGGGCCGCTGTCTTTCGCTGAAGGAGCTCCTCCGGTTCCCCGTCTCGTTGGTGGGCGTGTCGTCCGAATCGTGGCTCCAGCCGTCCTCTTCGAGGTCTCGTATGATGAGCTGCCGTAGTGTTTCCACTGCAAAACATCCCGGTAGTAAGTCGCTGTATATAGATTTCTATCTTTCTTTTAAATGCATTGTTCAATAAGATAATAACAACTACATAGACTTGATACAACAAGAAGATGTAGCCTCCGGTTTCACAAGTGCCTTGAAGCTGCATTCTTTGTAACGGCCAGCAGGGGGAGACATAAATCCATTTGGATGAAACCAAACTCTGCCTACTTCTCAGTGGATTGATTTCCTCTGCAAGAGTTTTCTGAATGAGTTTTCTTATGTTCTCAATCTCAAACACCCGTCAACCAGGATGGAGACTCAACAATGCTCTCCTAGCCGGAGTCCAAACACTGTTGCATTAATATTCAAAACAAGATGGCCACCAACAAACATCAGGCTTCAAAAGGGGGGGGTTCACAAACCAATGGGTACGTCCAGTGGTGTCTAAAGAAGTGGGTTTACTCACAATTTCCCACCCAAATGTTTTTTTTTTAAGCGATCTGGAAAAACGGCCTCTGTTATAAACTGTGAGATCAAGTCAGTATGCACTAGCCAATCAGAGACAGAGTAGAGAGGGTCATCGCCTTACCATCTTAGGAAAGAAAATGGAGCATCATGCTGAACATTGTCAATCAATGGAATCAGTCTGTAATATAAGTGGGTATACTCTGTACCACCGGGTACGTCCACTTGTTCTGCACAGCATTTGCCGTGTTATTTCGTTTCTTTACATGCAGCATTATGTAGAAGTTTGACTCCGTTCTGGATTCCCACTCACCGTCTTGTAAAGCCGCCTCCGCCACTCCAGCTGTTTTTCTCTCCGACACGTTGGAAGGAGCGGCCGCTGAGAGTGCGATGTCGTCGCCCGACGAATGAGTCTCCATTGAATCCGACTGCTCTGTCATAGAGTTATCTGCAACATTACAAACAATCTAAGTGAATGGAAAAGTCTCTTTTTGGACCAAGAACAACTCTTCACAGTTGAAAGATGATCACTGTTTTTTTTTTTTTGGTCGTTACCTGCAAAGACATTGCTCCCAGTTGACACTGGAGACGCACTGCCTAGACTGGGGGAACTATAGAAAACAGAGAGACAACAAACACTAAGTTCATCTGATGGATTAAAACACTTTTAAACTTTTAAAAAAAAAATAGATATATCAGATTTACTCACGAGAGACGTATGGATCCGTGATTGATCAGAGGTGATGATCCTCCAGATGATGAGATGGTCTTTTCAAGTAAATCTTTCCAGCTGCAAAATACAAAGAAAAAAATTCAAAGACTCGTCGAGGCTCAAGAAGAACCCAGATGCTCCTGAGATAAAGACGCAGATCTTACGTGTTTTTCTCCGACGACGTCCCGGCCACCAGCTCATAGATCTGCCTCTCGGTGGTGCTGATGACGTAAAGGGCTTTGTTGTCTGAGGAGAGAAATCACAACGCGCTTAGCCGTCCGATCGGGATCGCAGGAACGCCAGAGAGCATTACATTCTCCGATGCGAGCTTTCCGTTTTGCGAGCGCATTCTCACCTGTAGCCACTAAGCGCACCAGCAGCGAGTCCAGCTTCACCAGAGGGCTGAAGGAGGTCTTGCTGTCCCCGCCGCCCCCGCCGCCTCCACCCAGCCAGCGGGAGGGATACCTGAGCTGCAGCCGATCGTCGGGGCCCCGCTGCAGGAGGACCAGGCAGTCTGACAGCAGCAGCGCTTGGATCTCTGATGGGGGAGGGACACGTGACCAACAGGTGTGAGAACGTACCTCTAAAGTTAACTTTTGCACCGTCGCAGAATGAAGTGTTCCGTACAGATAAAACACACCTATCTGCTTGTCTTTGCTGACTTTCCACGTGAGAGGACCTTCATGAATCATCCTCTTTGTGGTGAGGTCGAGACTCTGTGAAACACATTTTGAAAACACTTAATTGAATACAAACGATGTAAAGAAGGAAGAGGCAGGTTCACAAGAAACGACCAATTCCACTACCTTAAACTGAGGGGCGGCGTCCAGTCTGCGTTGGTACTGGCTGAGGCGTTGCCGGTGTTCCGTTACCCTGACGACCTCGTTTACCGCCTGCAGTATCCCTCTGCAACACGCCTGGGCGCTTTGCAGAGAGGGGAGGTCTGACGAGCCGGCTAAAAGAGTCAACAAGAATACACATGTAACATTCCTTTTTTTTCTGGCAGGACTTCTGCGATAGAGGTCAACGTCTGTGGATGCCACACTCACCCTCTGTGTGTTTGATGATGTTGTCGAGCAGCAGAGGGTACTTTGTGAGTCTCTGCATCTCCGACACCAGCAGGTCCTTCAGCTGCAGCCGGCGGCAGTGAGGACTCGCCTCACACTCCTGAACAAAACGTCAAACATACCAGCACGTACGGCAAAATGATGAGCAACTATAAACACACTTACTAGGACAACACAATCTCTGATTTTCACTTTATACAATTACTTCAGAATTAAACATGCCAGGAATTTTACGCGTGTGTACCTGGATGATGTGTGCAAAACGAGGATCTTTGCGTTTTTTGTTCTTGATGAGCTCCAGAGCCTGAGTCTGCAGGCTGCACAGCTGGGACGCCTGTTCCTGAAACTCGTCTCCAGCTGCACCTTCAAACTGGAAACAAGCAGCACTGTTAGCAGACTTAATATACGTAGAAACATCTTTTGGAAGAAGCAGTAACTCCATGTTAAAGAATGAACTCGAGACAAGATTTAACATCTGCCAGGCGTTAGCATTAGCCTCATGAGCCTGAATGTTTCCTGTTATTAGGTAACACTGCTCCATCCCGTAATCCCGTAAAGCCATTCATGTGATGTATCGCAACCGTATGTAAAAAAGGGAACAGGGCCCGGGCCCAGTTAGTCCTGGAGCAGTGTGAATGCAGGCCAACGGGGGAAAGTGAAGGGGGGAATATTGTGCTTCAGCATGGTGAGGAGCGACTTTGCTGTCAACATTCAGACTTTCAGTCCTCAACAAAAAAAAAAACACATTGGAAATAATCAAGGTGGCTCCCGAGAGTTTGGAGGTTATAGACTTTATAGGGTCTGTAACGCCCCTCACATTACCAGATGTTCAAGACATATATGCTGTTTTAACCGTGTTTCTAGATGTCTCCTCTGGGGGTCAGAGGGGAAGTCAGGCGTACATTGGCCCCAAAAAAAAGTCTTAGGTAAAAGACTAAATTGGATCAGCAGCCCCAAAGAAGGTCAGTCTAAGTAGCTAAATCCAAGTGAATGAGGCGGTTGTAAATCCACTCACCCTGGCCAGCATGACGTCCCCGATGGCCTGAACGATGGGTGTCTCTCTTCTCTTCTTCATTGCCTCACACAGATTTGCTGCGAAGGAGTAAAAAAAAACAGACATACAATCAGTAAATCTTCATAAAAAAACAGTAAAGAGAGTTACATCATCCTACAATACACTCCCATGTTGGCTCTGAATTAAAGCCCAGAACACATATTGACTCAGTGAAGCTGCAGGCTGTGATTACGCCCGACATGTACCACCTCTCCTCTGTATTTGCTTTGCTTATTATCATTTACAGAGCAACACGGCGCCATGAATACGTGTTGACTTAAAAGTACAACTTGAGTTTACTGTGCAAACAGGAACAACGCAAGCAGAGGAAGAAAAGAAACCGAGCCAAGGAAGTTCACTTTACTCTCCAAGTTGTAACGCTTCTTAAACCTTTCTTAGGGCGTTTTCACATTCAGCACGAGTGTCTCCCCCTCCCCCTGCTCTGCTCTGCTCTGCGTTCTCACCCGTTACATCGTACCGTACCCGAGTACAATTGTGTATGTATTGTACTCCGATACAGCAGGGGGGCGGTATGTAAATAGTTGCTTTGCAGTAACCATGGCAACCACAACCACAACCACAACCGTGGATGTTTTTGAGATGCCAACAAGGACCCTCTTCCTACTTCCACATCTACCGTGCAGCTCAGAGGATGAAACGGGCCTTTAGCGCGCGTTTGCTGCGTTTTTCGACGCATCGGGAGCGGTTTAACAATTACGTCGTAAAGCGGTCCACTTCCTTGTTTGAGTACGGTTGCGTTTGCATCTCCGAGTGCACATGAACCGTGTCTGAGATCATCGTACCACCGTTGAGCAATTTTTTTTCACAATGTTCAAATGAACCGGTCATTGGGGTCAAGCGTACTCAGACCCGGTGTGAAGTGTGAAACTTGGACGCCCTGAAACATTAGGCCTGATTGCTTGTTTGATCATTCATCATTTTATGTTGTGTTGGCTTTTCTCTATTTCACAGAATGTATCATTGTTGATCTGCAAATAAAAACACTTCCACATGCACACACACAAACTGACCGTGGAGTTCATAGACCTGGGGCAGGTTCGGGAAGATGCAGGCGAGCTCTTCAGAGTTCAGCACGGACCTCATCTTCTGGAAGAAGACCTGATCCAAGACCCTCAAGGTCCGCAGGTGAGACGCCTCGGTGGTGAAGAGCTCTGACGACGGAAGAGAGGGAACACCGATAATGAGACGCCTAGAATTTCATCAGATTGTGTTTGTTTGTCCCGCACGTTGCAGCATCCAGTGGCAGCTTTTTCTGACTCTCACCGTAGATGACGGCCTGCCGGTCCACCTCCCGCGGACTGAGCGTGGCGAGGAGCTGAGCGGGGACCGTGTCCTGCCAGTTCTGACTGTCGCACGCCTCCTCCTCTAACGCCACGGCGTCCGGCAGCAGTGCCAACGGGGAGTCTACACTCCTGCAGAGTCACGCACATGGACGTTAACACACATGAACACAGGTGTGTGTGTGTGTGTGGGGGGGGGAGGGGGGACAGAGCATGGCAGAAAACAAAAATATGGGTATGGATGGAGATAACTAAACTAGAGATCTCCTTAACTAGCATTACATCACTCAGAGGTTTGATGTTGAACAAGGCTGATCCACATCACTTTAGCTTGAAGAATTTTGCACAAAAGAGGACAGCCATCTTTATTTACACCAATCTGATCTCTGGGGAGGACGTGGAAGCTCACCTGCGTCTCGACCGAGGGGTGTATGGGGGTGTAGGGTTCTCTAGAGACCTGAGTGTGAGAGAGAGTGTCAAGCTGTCATTAAAGGGGAGCGTTTAAATTCCTAGAAGCTCATTATAAATAACCCTTCTTTAAAAGACACAGAGTGTTTTTTTTTTTAATTTACAACTCGTCCCTAAGATATTTGAGACCATTTCGCTCTCCGAAAAGTCGATGAAATCTGTGAGTGAAAGCACCCTGAGGCGGGAGCGTAGTCTGTACCGTGCAGAGCTGCTGGATGCAGACGACGACGTGCTGTGCTGCAGCGGCCGGAGCCCGGGCCCCTCCCTCTCCTCCCCACAGTCCTCCATGTCCACGTCGCTCCGGGAGCGAGGGACCGACTCGGTGCCCGAGGTGACGCCTCGCCGGCGGCCTTCTCCTTGAGCCTTCAGCGACTCGCTACGAGCCAGGCGCACGGAGATGGTGGGGCTGCGGGGGGAGAGAGGTGAAGGAAACACGCTCAATGACGAACAGCATCCAGATGCAATTCTCCATATTGATCAAAATATTTGAAAGGGTTATAATGTCCAAAGTTTATCGTCATCATGGTTTCATGATTGTATCTGGAGCTGCTACCTGTCCATGCTGTCTTCTCCCAGGCTGCTGGTGGAGAGCCTCTGGGGGTCGGCGGCGGCGTCCCCTCCCTCCTCGCCCGTCTCCGTGTTGTTCTCAAACTGCTGGATGATATTCCTCACGCTGCCCGGACGGACTGCACACACAAGATTATCACTTAATAGTACCGTATGATATGAAAGGATGCACATGAGACTGTCAGGAGAAAAGGGTCAGTGAGTATAACATGAGGAGGAAGCTCTCTTAAAGTGAAAGTGAAAGTGAACAAACGTGTACCTTCGGTGGGAGACAAGGGGACATGGAATGCTACAAAATGAAACAAAAAAAAAAAAAAGAAACAACAAAATCAGAACAAAACTCAACGAAAGTTCTCAAAATCAATAAACAAACAAGAAAAGGATGAGCAGAGGGAACAAACACAATCAAGTGTGACACATTCAGAGAGTGAGAGACACTGAAACGGTGTTTCATGTGTTTGTTGGATGTTTGAACACTTGATGCCAGGTGATAATAACAAATGAAGGAGTCAGATGTCAGAATGTACAGTTCATTTTCTGCATCAGTTCAATGCATGAGTCTGAGTTATAGTGTGTGTGTGTGTGTGTGTGTGTGTGTGTGTGTGTGTGTGTGTGTGTGTGTGTGTGTGTGTATTTACTCGACTGGGATGTGGTCCTGGGTTTGCCGATGTACTTCAGGATAGGGTTTCTCTTTTTGTCCTCTCCATCTTTATCCTTCTTGATACCACTCAGCTGCGGAGAGAGGAACCATTCAATCAGGCTGCACAAGTTTCACACTTCACACTAGTTTAGACAGTGTGCAGGAGTTTGTCTGCAGGAATGACACAATCTCAGGGGCGTAGGAGTTATGTCTCAATTAGGGAGAGATGCTGCGAGTTGCAATGAAGCAGTAGTTAAAACATCAGCATCTCTCTAACCTGCACAAATACATCGGCAAGTATTTTGTCTAACTTAAGACAGCACGCTCTCTTTTTTTTGGTTAAAAAGTTCAATAATATCGATCATTAAATTAACAGATTGTATCGTTTTAAAACACGCATCAAAGCATCAAACATGTTGACAACCTCCCTCTCTTCCATTTGGACACTACTCTCACCTTTTTGGTCTTTAAGAAAGCGAGCCATTTCTCCTTCTCCGTGCTCAGACCGGGGAACACCTTGGAGTCTCTCAGCTTGATGCCCGAGTGCCGCAGGTAGAGGAGCACGGCCGACGCCAGAGGAGAACTGAGGAAGAGGAGTGAGGGGGCGTAGAGGTAAGGAGCGAGAGAGAGAGAGAGAGAGAGGACAAACATGGTGGAGGGACACATGAGGAGACAAGGAGGGAGGAGTCAAACTAAGCAAAAAGGTGTCGAGAACAAACAAAAGGGGAATCTCTACGCCAGGTGATTCTGATAAATCACTTTTCAAACACTTACCTCCTGTCCTCTTCGTGCTTTGATCTGGAGCGGCAACAGAAACAGAGACATAAAAAACGCCGTTAGCTCCTTTCACAACAACCATCAGGCTTTTAAAGAGATATCCAGCTTCATTCCTCAAAGTTAAATCCAGATCCGTCAGATGTAGAACCGAGAGTGTAGCAGACGGCGGTGCAGCGGTCGTGTGACAGCACTGGGCCTGCGTGTGCGTGTGCGTGTGCGTGTGTGTGTGTGTGTGTGTGTGTAGAGTCAAAGGAGTAAATGTCATGTGGTTTCCAGGGTTTGCGGCGATGCGAATGACCTTTGTTATGATAGCTCGTCTGAGCTCCTTCTGTCGCTTTGTAATAACTTTTTTTTTATTGGGCTCTGAACAGCCGACCATGTTGCCAGGGAAACCTTGTTTAACTGTGCAAGTGTGTTAAAGAATACGCTCATAAAACAGTCTGCGCTAGTTTCAGATCATTTCCATAAAGAGGACTCTTCTCCTCAAGGAAGTCAACCTGCACCCTCATTATAAACTTCAAATAGTACAGGTTTATTGCAACAGGAAAAAAATCATTTTCACATATACACTGCTGAAACTCTCCAGAAACTTAAAAGGTGGAGTGCCTCTGATTTCTCACTGAGCTGGTTGTTCACACACGAGGTAAGGCAATGTGAATTCACAGACCGGGACACCAGTAAAACGCTGTTGCAGGATCGATATAAATGTCTCGAGGCCTCAGAAGTAGTGTTTGATTAAAGTTGCAGACTCACAGTATTTCCCAGAGGGCGGTGACCTGTCTGTCCACCACCTGCCTCTCTTTCAACGGGTCCCCGTCCAGGTGCTGCAGGTCTCCCTCTCCAAACAGAGAGCCGAGGCCCATCATCTGTTTGTTCCTGTGACACAAACGTTGAACAAGTTCACACGCGCTCGCATTTGAGCTTTATGCACTTCACTTTTTTAAGATGTGACACCCGAAAGTGGACACAAAGCCCGAACTCCACTGAATTAACTGCAAGTTTTAATGGTTCAAAGGTTTAAATAGTACACACCGGGGATGCTCCTAGGTGACCCATTTAAAAAGGTGATTAAATGGAAATACAACTCAGACGAGTCGACTTTTCTTAAGTTGAGAAAACGTGAAGAAAGCAGTGAAAATAGAACTCTATTTAACACAGCTCAACTCTGCATCTGCATGTAAACAGTGTCAAAATTGGTTTTTGCAGTGTGTAGATAGCATTAGCATTGCTAGCACCCCCAGCATTCAGGCTTCCTTGCCGGTTAACATCCACATGCTTTAACTGGGTAAGCATCGCTCCAGTCGAGAGGTTACATACTAGTATAACCTGACAGAGCCTACAGACAACTTTACAAATACTGCCAAACCGCTCCATGCTGCTAGATGACATCTGTCCCCTGTGCTGGATTACATTCAGGTAGTCGAGCAGAGAAATGCACACCTATGGAGAATCGCAAAATGGTATAAATCTCCTCATGTCTAGGGGAAGATCAAAGCATCTGAAGTTTATACTTGATAAAGGTAAAGTGTCCTTATTGTTCTATAGACTCCACAGAAGATGCATTTTCTTTAGCTTGCTTTAAAGAATTTGAGCTGATGACAGAGTTTGACCCTAAAATATCTGTAGAGGAACTTTAAAGGAGGATGCAAAATTAGGCAGGCATGCAACTCTCAGCACAACACCGGCAAAGCAGTTCTGAATGAATCAAATATTAATCGTTAGTTTATCCGACTGGTAACTCTTGTGCCAACTAGCGCAGATCACGACGTCGAATCGTGTAGTCAGCTCATCGTGCACTTCCCGAGGACGACCAACCAAAAAAAAAAAAACAACTAAGTCATGCACCTGTAGTCCTGGATCTGGTCCTGGATGTCAGGCAGTACTTGCTGCTGGAGCTCGGACAGAGGTCCTCTGATGTCCTCCTGAGCGTGAAGTCGACTCTCTGGTGGCACAAAAGAAGACATGATCATCGAGTTGTTTCTTTCAGTCTTTCAAGGAAGAAGAAGGAGAAGAAGACCTTACATGTCATTAAAAAGGAGGCGTATACATTTCTTAATAATGAAAGAAACTCATTCCTTACCGATATCTGTGAGATACTCCTCTCGCACTTTGATTTTCAGGGGCTGCGAGGGGACAGTTGCAGTTTCAGAAAAAGGTACAACAATGTTGTGGTTAAAAAAACAGCAGAGCTCATTAACATTTCCATTTCTCCATTGTTAAAATGGTTCTATGCTTGAATTATTAGTTAACCTACATCTAAGACATTTCTTGATTGAAGTTATTTTCCTTCAAAATAAAATTGTTCTTTTTTTTGACAATTAGATGAATATTAGTAAGAAATCATTGGTTGCCACATACAGCATCGGGGTCCAGGAAGTGGGAGCAGATCTGAGGTGCGAGTGTGCGTGCGTCTTTAGGACTGGAGCCCAGGTAGGCCTCCACCGACAGGTAAAACAGCTGTCACAGACGCACGTCACCGTGATTGAAGCAACAAAAATCAAGACATAAAAACACATGGCAAATGTTGAAAATCAGTGGTTTTTTTTTTTGTTGGATTAAGAGTCTAAACACTACAACAAAACAGAGTTGGAGATCAGGTTGGTTATTTCTATTTACTCCAGATGTGATTGAAATAATGCTGAATCATCACTCACACACGGCATACACAGAGAAAAGGAGACGAGCAGACTTTGGACGTGGACGTGGACTCACCAGAGGGTTGGGGTCCAGAAGCTGCGTGAAGATGTATCTCATGAACACGGTCATGTGTGCAGGTCGTGACTTGAGCAGCTCGATGTCCTGAAACGGACCGTCCATCTGAGGAGGAGGAGGAGGAGGAGGACAAATATGATGAATGATCTGGGTGGAGGGAACAGCAAGACCCAGAGGAGGAAAAGGTGAAAAGTATTGGAAAAAAAAAAAAAATAGATGTCCTTCTGACCTCATTAAATGCATAGCCGTCGTCTTCTTCATCCTCTTCCTCTGGGCCGATGATCTGAGCCTTTCCACCCTGTGAAGAGAGAAACACACATGCACAGGCTTCAAGAGAGTACATTCATAAAACATGAATTTACATGCACGTGATGGCGATTGCATAAAGCTGTCACAATAAGCTCAATACTGCAAACTTTTGACACCATGACAGCAGGGGAAACAAATCCGTTATGTTTACATGTTGTCATTCATCTGGACCCTCCTTGTTTTTGCACTTAAATGTCTGTGTTGAAACTTTAATTCAAACCCCGGGGGGAGGGACACAAAGTTCACATTGGAACTGGAATGAGACGTTCATATTCAAAATGGACAGTCGATCGGCGCACCAGGCCGTCTGAAGTAGTTTACAAGTTGATCCAGCAGAGGGCGCTCTCAGCGTACCTCGACCATTTCATGCTCTCTTGACCTCAGTAATTAAAGACAGTTATGTTGTCAGAGAAATATCTCACAGTGGCACGCTCCGTGATAAAAAAAAAACACAAATGTACAGGATGCTTTGTTGCTTTGCTTTCTCTAAAATCAGGTGTCAACACAGCAGGAATGAGCACAACACAAGGGGGAGTGATTCGGCGGTTCTACATGTCCTCTGGATTGCGCGCGAGGATCTTATATGTCCAGGGGGCTAACGGTCTGAAAGTGAGTGCAAGTTTGTGTGTCCAATCTCACCAGGTCAGACAGGGTGTGTGTGTCGGAGTTCTGCCGCCTGTGTTGGGGGATCCGGAAGGAGGATGAGGGGGAGGAGTGGGGACTCTCAAAGCCCTGGGGAGGAGGAGGAGGAGGAGGGAGGAGGAGGGAGGAGGGAGGAGGGAGGACGAGGGGGAGGCTGGATGAGTGGGAACATCACATACACAAACGCACACGTACAAATCGAAACGGTTTCATGGGAAAGACAAACGCAGCTTACCTCCACGTCTCCTTCACTCGAGTCCATTGATAGTCGACCTGCAGGAGAACAGCGCAGTGTTAAATCAGCAATACCGAGAAGCATTGTTAGACTGCTGGTGTGTCTTCAAGGTGGCCTTACTAGTGATGCAATCTGCTTTTATTTGACCCACTTCTTTGTATTTGGTGCATTACCTTGGATGTGCAGCTCTGACACTTTTAACGAGACAAATGAAGGACACACAAACCTTCTCCTGCTATGACGTAGCTGGTTGTACATTCTGATCGCGTTCCCTCCTGAAGAAGCAAATGAAAGGATCGGTCAACAACAGTTTGAAGGCAAAATCATGGATGCTGTTATTATTATTTTTTTTAAATGCATTCACTGTAATCTGAACCACAGTGCTACGATCCAGTCAGGGAGATGTTTGAAACAGAATAAGGGTGAAAGTTTTGAAGATGAACTCAGATTACAGAATGATCTTTTCAAGCCATTGCACCTCCACGACTTTTAGATTTGAAGACGAAAACGTCACAGGGACGTGAGCATCATCCTCACCAGATCTTGCTGAATCTTAACCCTGACTTGGTTGGCTCTCCTTTTGGCACTTTCAATCCGCTCCTCCAGAGACGGCGACGGGTTCCTCGACTGCTCCTCCAGCAGGTCCTGAAAATTGGTCAGTTTTGGTGAGGATGCAGCCATGGATCAGAACTGATGCTCTAGTGCCAAGCGAGTATTTGTGTGTATGTGTGTGTACCTGAAGTTCAGCCTCTTCCTGCTCCAGCATTTTCCTGAGTATCTGAGTGGCATGTTTCTGTACTTCTGGGTCCTAAAAAGAACACGTTCACAAACACAACCATCTTCATAAGGTTCACCATTCATTTCACTCAGAACTGAGAAAAAAGATGGTGCTACTCCTTTAGCCCATCCTGACGCTGTAGTTTCATTCACCTGTAGTGGTTTGGGTCCTGTGATTCTTTGGGAAGGCGTGCTGCTCAGTCCAGAGGGCAAAGGTGGAGGCGGAGGGGGCGGAGCTTCCCCGCCTAGAGACGTTCTTTGATTGGATGTGAGGTCAGTGGAGAGGGGCTCGAGGGGCAAGGAGGCAGACGAAGGGGGCGGTCCTTGAAGTGTCAGGGCTACGTAGGTTCCAGCTACGTGGACGATTCAAGAATGAGTCAGATAATCTTCACTAGAACACACTAAGCTGAGAAAACACACACAAAAAAAAATATTAAAAACTTACATTTGATGAGCTTCACCACCTCCTGATGGGACATGGAGGACACCAGCTGACCGTTCACCTGACAGAACAACAGATGGAAAAATCAGCAACATGTACATAAAATGTAAAAAAAAAAAAAACAGATTCAGAGTCAGTGATGGAAAACTTAAAAACCTTTATGATCCGGTCTCCTTCTTGGACCCCCGCCTTGACTGCTGCACCACCTGTAAAGATGATAAGCGTGCACTGAAGTTGTGAAAAATACTGATTCATCGCTTTTTTATGTCCTTTAGGTCTGATTTCATCTTCAAAAAAAAAAAGATCGACAAATAAGCTCCTTTAAAGGAACGGTGTGTAAATTCTACCACCAGGGGGCTCTCAATCACAACAATAACAAACTATGACATTCAGACTGCAGGGGAATCATGGGAGTGATTATCTCTGCTGCTCCCCGCCTTGTTTTTTAAGGGTCATCTGTACTTAGAAAAACAAAATACGTTTTCAGGATCGAATCCTCACTTCCGCTGTGCACGTGTCTCACCTGATCGGACATTCTGCACGAGCTTCACTCTCTCTCCACACACTGTGAAGCCGAAGCCGAGCTGGTCCTTCTGCACCACCACGCATCTCTGCACAAGACCAGGACCTGGGAGAGGACGACGCGAGGGTAGAAATGTGTGTGATGTGGTGTAATTGGTCCTGAAATTTAAAAAAAAATAAAACGAGAAAAGGAAGTCGGAATTACCCGTACTATCAACAGGGTAGTCAACCAATGGCTCCCTCTGCTGGGTGGCAGAGGATTTGCGCTCCGAGTCCCCGATGGTCAGACTGCTGAGCCTGGGTTTAGAGATGGGAGAAATAGAGCTCTAGCAATAAACAATACTGATCAAGGTAATTTAATAAGCACACAACGGGGGTAATGAAAAGGGGAATAAATGAAGAGAGGGAACACCATTGATGGAGAGGTAAGGGGAAAAAGTTGTTGGGAAGTTCAGAAGAAGAGGGAGGTGCAGGGTCACAAATCTGATGCAGGGGGGGGAAAATGCACAAAAAGCAACAGGGAAGCAGTGGAGAGGAAAACTCACCAAGCAGCAAAAGGGCTGAAAGCGAAGCATGACAGAAGAGAAGGAAACAGCAGATAACAAGGGGAAAAGAGGGAACAGAGAAAAGAGAGAAGATATTCACAGTGAAGACCGGACTTTAAGTAAAAATAAAAACACAAAGACACAAAGAATAAGAGAGAGTTCAAATCATCCCCCCCACGCCCTTTATACTCTAACAGAATGTCAACACGGAGAGCAGCACCGCCTTCCATGAACATATTTATCTAAGGGTGTGAGAGTGTGATGAAAGGACACACAGGGTAAACACGGCACTGATTTGGAGTGATTCTCGGGGGGTTCACTGGGGGGTGAAACTTGTTCAAACACCACATGGAACATTTTGATGGTGGACTAAGATTTCTACATTTTTAGCTTCTTTCACTGTGAAACAGAAACACAGAAATTTAAGGTAAAATTATAGATTAATAATTGATTGGAGAAAAACACAAGAAGGCTTCACTTTAGATTCTTGGAATCTAAGACAAACTATTAACTAGAGCCCGACTGATAAATCGGCCAGTCGATAATATCGGCCGATATTAGCACATCGGCTAATTCTATCTCTGATATAATTAAGTTTATTCAATGTAAGTTTTTTAGTTATTTTTATATAGTTCTTATTGATAATTGTTCTTTTCTAAGTTCAAATGTGTGTCTCAGTGGACTCCTGTTATTCTGGCCAATAAAGGCTTTTGTTGAACTGTAAAAGCAAGATGGCGGACGAGCAACATTCTGAGTTTTTTCTTTAGCTACCCTAACCCTCTAACCCTCTAACCCTCTAACCCTCTAACCCTCTAACCCTAAAACCCTCTAACCCTCTAACCCTAAAACCCTCTAACCCTCTAACCCTATAACCCTCTAACCCTCTAACCCTCTAACCCTATAACCCTCTAACCCTCTAACCCTCTAACCCTAAAACCCTCTAACCCTCTAACCCTCTAACCCTATAACCCTATAACCCTCTAACCCTCTAACCCTATAACCCTCTAACCCTATAACCCTATAACCCTCTAACCCTCTAACCCTCTAACCCTATAACCCTATAACCCTCTAACCCTCTAACCCTCTAACCCTCTAACCCTATAACCCTATAACCCTCTAACCCTATGACCCATGGGAATTGGCTTAAACAATTTGACAGTTACCAATTTTTAGACAGTTGAAGTGAGCTCGAATGACATAAGACCTTTCCTTGGAGGAAATATAGATTCAACATTTTGCACGTTGTCCACGAGTGCCGAGTGAAAGATGTCATCGTAAACATGATGAGAACATGCACATTGAACACAATGAAGTTACAACTGTCTGAAACAGAAGAATAAGAAAATGCATTTGTCTTTACGTATACATGTGATTTGATCGAAGATGGAATTGTATTCAAATCTGAACGTCCAGCTAAACTCAATCTGTACGCAGTCAAATGTACCGTTACAGGTGTTGTGAATAATAAACCTTTTACTAAATAAAATGCAGACTTGGGATTTGAAACTAAATTCATGTTAAATCTAAATTACATTTATTTTGAATATTTTTCTACCGATCTCGCCTGACAACAACAACTCCAATCATCATGAAGCAAACAGAAAAAAGCAAGATTTGAATAAATCTACTTTTACTTGTATTACTCGTACTATCTTCATATATTCTTATAACTAAGCTGGCTTCCATGTACTGACGCATTATTTCCAGGCGAAATATGCAACATCATCTTCCCTGAATGAAGATAATAAAAAGCTGCGTAATCAACTTTTTTTTTTTTTTTTTTTTTTAAAGTTAGGTTCAAAGTTGCATTCGGCTAAATCGTGTTATTTTTAGATTAAACGGTGATATAAATAAAATGTTGGTTACTTGTGCAGCCGTTTCCCTGATAAGAATCATGATGCCCTTTCAGTTTCTTTATTAGAGCCATTTTTAAATGTTCTGATTAGACTTATATGGATGATTATTTTGAATCAGGTCACTTCCTATCTCAACCTGCACAGCTCAACAACAAAGCAGGACTGTACAGCTGCAGTTGTAAAACCTGTAGGTGTCATTAACCCCGAAACCCTGACGTAAACTCTCACTGCACAGCCGTCCCTACCTGAACAAGTTGGCGTTTTTCTTATCGGCCGCCCTGCTGTCACATGACACACACACACACACACACACACACACACACACACACTGGTAGGTACGTGTGTGCAAGAAAGAACACAAGACGGACAGACAAAGCTGACAGCAGGAGAAACAGGAAAGACACATGATGAGGACAAAGATGCATCGAAGAGACGGCCACAGACTACAGGGCTACAGTATGTGGTGATGGAAGAGTGACAGATGCACCCACAGGATGGACTACTGAACATCAGAGGGAGAGGTAAACACAGCAGGTGAAGAGTCATGACAGGCCACAGTGGAACGCACTTTGAACGAGTTTTTATGATTAACTGGATTTAACTGGAGGTGGATTTGAATCAGAAATACTTAAGCCCTTATCTGATTTGCGATTGATAAAAAAGGAACGGCTGCACTGTTTTCAGGCTCTTCCTCTACTGAAATAGATCATGAAACATATGGTTATGATCACACTCGGGTATGTGCGGCTCCTATAATTCGTGGTTTTAATGTCTTTATTCAGAGGCATTGTTCCAAAACGTTCTCGCCGTTGATCAAATTAAGATCCCTCGTGAAATGTTTTTGCAACAACCGAGCTGGTCGGCTGGTTTGGTCTGTTTGTGCTGGAGGAGTTGACAGACATTCGCTCGCAGGGGGGGGGGGGGGGGTTTCAGCAGTGAATTGCACGCGGAGAGCGGCGAAGCTCGGCGGTGTTTTCCCCTCATTTTGTGTCAAGGGATGTTTAACATCTATTAGCAACGTCTGAATATGAATACAGAACCCTCTAGCGTTTTTGCCATAATGCAATCCTTGATCCCATCTCACATGAATATAATGATTAATTGATCTATAAAACATCTGCACAACATCCGCTCTCACAAATCCAACTCCGTTCTCGCTTCTCATACAGCCGGTCATGAGTGTAAACAATGACCACCACATGGAATAGGAAGTAGAAGCCAAAGCCCTTTCGCTAAGCCCTGGCTTTTCACAAGACGCACTGAAAAGTTGGCATCGGGGGCGGGAGACCACTTGGACCCGTGTCTCTGCTGTTGGATGTCTTTGTTTATTCCCAGCCAGTGGCTAAGTTGAAACGAAACACAGATTTCATGAGTCAAGCATCAGCTCGTCAGCATTTTGGGGAGGACATGAAGGATAATATGATGACTGTCCTGTGGAATTCATGGAGTGTTTTTTTTTATTGTTGCCTGATGACATAAGAAGAAACATATGGATAAGAAATACACGGCTTATTTGAAGGACATTCCCCTCCCCAAATAAAGTTGGTTTTTTTAATGTCCATGTCTCAGGCTTCAACCATTTACGACTCTGTTTTTGCACATTTACATTCAATCTTCCATATTTAAGACTAGTAATGCTAAGTTAAATCCTGGTTGTATATATTCACATTCTTAGTTTTGATATTTTTAGTGCTTATTTACTTTGTATTTAATATTATATTGTGTTTAAATTTGCTAATATTGTGGGGTTTTTTTACTCATTGTGTGTTTTGTCTTGTTCTTCTGTAAACAGCTGGTCCAACAAGTCTGTCAAGTGGCTGGTTGATAAGCTGATCTGGGACAACTACATTTTTTTGAGGAAGGTGCTGGGAAAGTGGTTCCGGGTGTAGTGGGTGGATGTGGGGGGGGGGGGGGGGGGCGCCTACCTGTCCAGCGTAGAGGTGGGCTGGCGGAGACTCATGTCTGCAACCTCTGCTTCCTGGTGCGGGATCAACACTGTCACTGGTCCTCTTTTATCATCGTCATCATCCCCATCGCTGTCATCATCACCTTCATGTCATTCCTCCACAGCGTGTGTTTTCTTTTTTTGAGTGCACACAATGAGGTGGGTGGGGAGGAGGAGGAGGAGGAGGAGGAGGAGGATTCCCTGTTGTGCTCAAGATCGGATCTTCAAGCTACTTGGATGCGGGTTCAGACGGATCGCTCCTCATGTTCCCGTTTAAAATAAAGTGCTGCTAAAAAAAACCACTTCGGTGTCCCTTTTCCAGCAGGTTACATGAGTGGTTAAACACAAACCACCAAGGCTGTGATTTTACGACTTGACGTAGTGATGATAGTGGAAAAATGGAAACTGCACAAAGGTCATCAATCATAAATGAATGGCTGATATGTCTCAGCAGGTCAAAAGGTCACATGCTCTCATGCATAATGTCTGTGTAAAGCTATGTCCTGGATTATTAACTCAAAGTGACACTAAAGATAACAGCATGGCATTATAATTACAACTTAAGTGACAGCCTGCAATTAAACACACTCAAGTCAGATTTGTTTACATTTGTGTGCAAACTATAAATAATCTTAATAGGAAGCTTGCAGCTGCTTTATTTGGCCAGTTTTCTTTCTCATATTGTTGCATGCATTGTGTAAGAATCCTGCATGAAAGTATAGATATTCACCTGTATTGTTCTGTGTCAAGCAAACACAAAAACACTGAATATTAAACAAAATAACGTACCTTATATATGGGATCTATTACAGGACGACGCCAGTAGCCAAACTACTCCAAAAACTGCCAAAAAAAAGCAGTAAATTGCAGATTATGTTTTTTAGTTTACTGTAAACAACAGGAGCAACAAGGCTAACGAGCTAGGTGGCTAATTAGCAGATTACCCGGCGTCTGCTGACCCGGCTGCAGGGCTTTAAAATATGAAATTACAGTTTATGTGTGTTAAATGAGGGGGTTTGCACTTCGATTTTGATTTAATACGCTGATTTAAGAGTGATAATGCTTATCTAAAAGAGGGCCTGCTGCTGTGTCGAGCTAGTGTTAGCTTCCTGGTGTTAGCTCTACGGAAGGCCCATTTTCAACCCGCGGCATTGTTTTGGTGCGGAGGCCGATCGAATGCGCCGTGGGTTCGGCTTTCCGCTGCGACAACGAGTCGGTCCTTTTGGAGGGGTTGCTAACTCGCTATGAATGCGAGATAAAAAGCCAGCATGACTTTAAATGCAAATAAATGGATATTCAAGTGTTCGGTGTAAGGGGAAGCACGGCTCGTTTTGTCTCAGAGTCCAGTTTTCGTGCAAATTCAAAACACTAAAAACATGAATGTTCGCCAACTGGCTAAACAAGTCAAGACGTTACCAGAGCAGCTCCACCTTTAGGCACTTCTCTCTCTCCCCCCCCAAAAAGAAACAAGCCACAGTTTTTAAATCCTGCAGTCCTTCTTCTCACTCCTGGTTCGTCAGAGTACTTGAAGGTTAATCCGAACGGGTTGCATGCTTTTGTTGTCCTGTTTGATTCCCCCCAGTTGTTGAAATAGTGATCTCTGATTGTGTTGTTATCCTGGATGTCTTGACTGGCTGCTGATCCACCACCATGTTCCAAATCAACAAGGGCACGAAAACAGCGCCCTCGTGTGGGGTGGACCGCGGTACTGCTTGGACATCCCCCCCCTCCCCCTCCCCCTCCCCCACACTGCAGTCCCCGATGCAGCTTACGGTCATTAACCTTCAATTCACTTCACTTAAATTCAATTCAATTCACTTAAATTCACTTCACTTCAGTTCAATTCACTTCACTTAAATTCACTTCACTTCAATTCAATTCAATTCAATTCACTTCAATTCAATTCACTTCACTTCAATTCACTTCACTTCAATTCAATTCAATTCACTTCAATTCACTTCAATTCAATTCACTTCAATTCAATTCACTTCAATTCAATTCAATTCACTTCAATTCACTTCACTTCAATTCACTTCACTTCAATTCAATTCAATTCACTTCAATTCACTTCAATTCAATTCACTTCAATTCAATTCAATTCACTTCAATTCACTTCAATTCACTTCAATTCAATTCAATTCAATTCAATTCAATTCACTTCAATTCACTTCAATTCAATTCACTTCAATTCAATTCAATTCACTTCAATTCACTTCAATTCAATTCAATTCACTTCAATTCAATTCACTTCAATTCAATTCAATTCACTTCACTTCAATTCACTTCACTTCACTTCACTTCAATTCAATTCACTTCAATTCAATTCAATTCACTTCAATTCACTTCACTTCAATTCACTTCAATTCAATTCACTTCACTTCAATTCACTTCACTTCAATTCAATTCAATTCACTTCACTTCAATTCAATTCAATTCAATTCAATTCAATTCACTTCAATTCAATTCACTTCAATTCACTTCAATTCAATTCAATTCACTTCAATTCAATTCAATTCAATTCACTTCAATTCAATTCACTTCAATTCACTTCAATTCACTTCACTTCAATTCAATTCACTTCACTTCAATTCAATTCAATTCAATTCACTTCAATTCAATTCAATTCACTTCAATTCAATTCACTTCAATTCAATTCACTTCACTTCAATTCACTTCACTTCAATTCAATTCACTTCACTTCAATTCACTTCACTTCAATTCACTTCAATTCAATTCACTTCAATTCACTTCACTTCAATTCACTTCACTTCAATTCAATTCACTTCACTTCAATTCACTTCACTTCAATTCACTTCAATTCAATTCAATTCAATTCACTTCAATTCAATTCAATTCAATTCACTTCAATTCACTTCACTTCAATTCACTTCACTTCAATTCACTTCAATTCAATTCAATTCAATTCAATTCACTTAAATTCAATTCAATTCACTTCAATTCAATTCACTTCAATTCAATTCACTTCACTTCAATTCAATTCACTTCACTTCACTTCAATTCAATTCAATTCAATTCAATTCACTTCACTTCAATTCACTTCAATTCACTTCAATTCAATTCAATTCAATTCACTTCACTTCAATTCACTTCACTTCACTTCAATTCAATTCAATTCAATTCAATTCACTTCACTTCAATTCACTTCAATTCACTTCAATTCAATTCAATTCAATTCACTTCACTTCAATTCACTTCACTTCAATTCACTTCAATTCAATTCACTTCACTTCAATTCACTTCACTTCAATTCAATTCAATTCAATTCACTTCAATTCAATTCAATTCACTTCACTTCAATTCAATTCAATTCAATTCAATTCACTTCACTTCAATTCAATTCAATTCACTTCAATTCAATTCAATTCAATTCAATTCAATTCACTTCACTTCACTTCAATTCAATTCAATTCACTTCAATTCACTTCACTTCACTTCACTTCACTTCACTTCACTTCAACTCAATTCAATTCAATTCAATTCACTTCACTTCACTTCAATTCAATTCAATTCAATTCAATTCACTTCAATTCAATTCAATTCACTTCAATTCACTTCAATTCAATTCAATTCAATTCAATTCAATTCACTTCAATTCACTTCACTTCACTTCACTTCACTTCACTTCAATTCACTTCACTTCACTTCACTTCACTTCACTTCAATTCAATTCACTTCACTTCACTTCAACTCAATTCAATAAACTATAATTTTCAATAAAACTTTATTTGTCCCCGGGGGGCAATTCAAAGGCACACAGAGCAGTAAATTAACAGCAGTGCAAGTAAACGAAACATTTTAACCTCAATAACCTCAAGTGTCAATTTAAAAACAACTTAAAGCTTAAACTTAACTTAAAAATACAAAATATAAAAGAGTAGATATAAGTGGACAGTGATCGGACTAACAGATGTAAACAGATGTAAACAGAACTGTGTGCAGTAAACGAGAAATAAATATATATATACAGAGCTATGTGCAGTAGTGACCAGATGTAAACAGAACTATGTGCAGTAAATGAGAAATAACTATATATATATATATATATATACAGAGCTATGTGCAGTAAACAAGAAATAAATATATATATACAGAACTATGTGCAGTAAACGAGAAATAAATATATGTATACAGAACTATGTGCAGTAAACGAGAAATAAATAAATATATATAGAGCTATGTGCAAGTAGGCTAAATACTAAATGATAAGTTATTAAGGTGCATGGTGAATAATGGAACAACAGAACTAATATATACAATATAACTGTAAGGTAAGAATTAGATAAATAAAGTGACCAAAGTGTAATGATGGATAAACCTGCTGCTGATCAAGCACCATGTTTCCAATAAACGCAATAACGCCCTCGTGGGGAAGGACTGTGGTACTGCAGGCTCTTGCGAGCAGAGAACTGTCATCATGATAATATCTGTCTCTCCATACTGTAATCTGTTCTGCACATGTTAAATTTACAAATTATCCCTGCACTCATGTTCACTTCATTTGGCTGTCTACTCGCCGTTATATTGTATAGTTTCTGCTTATTATATGTCTACACTCCTGCACTTTAACTTATGTCAATACTGTCCATTTACGACTCTGTTTTTGCACATTTACATTCAATCTTCCACATTTAATCTTCCTATTTAAGACTAGTAATGCTTAGTTAAATCCTGGTTGTATATATTCACATTCTTAGTTTTGATATTTTTAGTGCCTCATGACTCACAGAGTTATTTTCAGAGGATATACTTGATTTCTATTATATTTAAGTGTGAAAAAAATCGCATATAAAGCCTTATAGAGAAATAGTGTACTTTTTATTGTGACGCCTTTTTTTTAATAAAAGATTAAATGACTTTGAGCTAAAAAAAAATGTATAAATATGAGTTTAGAGGCCTAGGTCTCCAAAATATTTTCTCTTGACTATTATTTCAACAAAAAAGCCAGTCATTTTCAAACACAATGTAATGTTACCTCAAGCATATCATCAAAGTTATAGCTAGGCTACTCACTATATGAATGCTATAACAGCTGCATATCATTTGTAATTCAATATTTGCATGCAGCAGCATGTCCAGAGGGGGTGAGGGAATTCTTGACTATTATCGGCTATTTGCCTTGCCAGAGCTGGGACTTCAGGCTTTGTTGCAACAGGCAGATCAGTGTGCAGATGTTTGTTTTGGATTGTGACTTTGGACTGACATGTTGTTTTGAGTCTTGAAGATGTATAGGCTACGTTACCATTCTCTTGTGTTTACTTAAAAGTCAGACAGAATGGGATAATAAATGCTCTTCATTCATGTGCGTGCACACAAACTTCAGGCCACCCCTGCACAAGCCAGAGCCCCAGTTGGGCCACCCCAGTACAAAAAGGTGTGGACACGCCCCTGTATGCAAACTGCTGTTTTCTGCAAACTCCTTGCATGTTGAGTGGGGAAAAAAACTTAATATTACAGCAAAACCTTTCCCCCTCATCCTCATCTTAGAAATATACTTTAAAAAAATGTCCCTTCTTAAAATCTGCGTGTCTAACCCATGAATAAGTACAGCATGATTCCTATTTGCAGCCAGTTTCCCAGAGTGGAGGAGATATGACACAGACGCATTTTTTTGTTCCTCACTGACGCAATTTAAACCTCTTGAGAAGAGGAATTGCGATGACCTTACCGAGGCCTGGAGGTGATTTCAACACATCACCAAATATGGTCGTCGCGGGGCGTGGGAGCCTCTCTCTCTCTCTCTCTCTCTCTCTCTCTCTCTCTCTCTCTGCCGTGAGGTATTGGTGGAGGAGAGGTGTGGATGCGCCTCCAAAGTGCGCACGGGGATCCAGGAACTTTTACGATTTAGAGAAAGAACAATGAAAGACAACTCCGAGCAACATTAACCGGTAGGAAACGAACTTCACACTTCTGTATTGTTCCTTAGAGAGGAAAGATCAGCAGCGCTCGTCTGTTAGTGGTCTATTTTTAGAAAAGCGAGTTAAGAGGCACAATGGCACAACTCTGTGGGCGCGGTATGTCCTCTTTGTGGGACGGAAACCTCCTCATCAGTTGCTTATTGTGTCCCGTTATGATGTTTCCTTTGAGAGGATGAACACTTCAAAGAGACCCTTCCTCGATAGTTGTTCTTTAATGCTGTTGGTTGTCTTAATTAAGAATGTATATACTGGATGGTCGAAAGACTTCCAGTGTTTGTTTAAACACAAACTTATTCACTCACTTCACGCTAAAGCAGAACTTTTAACCCCCTTACAGCTGTGCAGGTTTGGTATTAAGAACCAATTTAGGCATGCATGTAATTGGCACACTGTCAGACCAAGAAAGCTTACCTCTAAATCTGGTTTCCGGTCTGCAGCATTCCGGTTTGAGATCACACACACCTCAAAGCCACATATTTGCTTATGTTTTGTTTTCTTATTTGACATGTCTTGATTGAAGCTGTTTGATCAAACACCATGACATTAAAAGAAACAGATTAACAGAAACATAAAGCTGATGGGTTAAAGCATCTTCCATCTTGTTCCTTGTTTATGATCTCATCAACCCAAATTGGATTCAAAGCAGCCATTAGCCGTGTGTTTTCTGGTGTGTGTGTGCAGACGTGCCAGAGCAGCTTCCTGTGTGTGTGTGTGTGTGTGTGTGTGTGTGTGTCTGGGTGGGTTGGGTGGGGCTCATTACAGAGAACAGGAAGCGTGGCATTGCAGTTGATGGCTGAAAAAGAAAGTAAACATCAAGGGTTTACATTCGTAGATTACATGAACAATGGGCCTCATTTACTAATTAGGAGGAAATTTCTTCTAAAATCCCAGTGACGCAGCTGTTAAGAGGATTCTGACATTTAATAATTCATCCGTGTGTTTTGGTTTTCTCCCTGGAGAAAATGTTTTTGTGTAATAATAAAATCTGCAAACACTAAGGAGCATTCTTGCACCTATTAAAGAGGTCATATTATGCCCTTTTTGGGGTTCATATATTTAATCTATGTACCTACTAAAGTATGTTTACAATAGCTAAAGTTATAAAAAAGTGTCTGTTTTCATGAACTGTCGCTCCATGCACCGGCTCGCTTCTGACTCTCTGTCTAAGGCTCTGAAGTGCCCACGTTCAGAGTCCCCACGTGTGCCAAGTCTGATCTGATTGGTCGGCCTGTCTGCCGTAATTGGTCAGTCGCTCAGCACGGTTCTCGGAAATGTCACGCCCCTTTTACCGTATGCAGCCACTTTGGCTCCGAGGGGACCATAAACATTAGCACCTTAGCTTTACTGTGCTACCGCAGGCTACGGCATATCGTGGGCGTGCTACAGAAGTTAATGGGCGTGCAACATGAGCTGCAGGGCGCCACAACGAGCCAATGGGCTTAGATCAGTGATATCACACTGACAAGACGTCACACTGGCAAACATTTTTCGAGGGGGGCTAGAACCAAGCGTTACATGCGGCTAATGCTACAGCTAACAGGAGGACGTAGGAGAAGCCGCGGTTCTGCAGACTTTTTGCACATAGATGTGACTAAACATGCACAGGACACTTGGAAAACACACTAAAGAGCATATAAAACCAGGAAAAGCATAATATGACCCCTTTAAGGGACTGACATACCAGTGCATGATTATTGGGGATTGTGTTAATTTTGCTCCTGAGTATGATAACATTTAATATATTAATACAGGATTTGAATGTAGTCAACTTTGATTTTAATCATGCAATATTTGGTCCAACCTGCAACGTGTTAAATCCTGAGTATGAGCACATTGTTTTAGAGAGGGACGCAGTACAACTCGACTTGTTGAGCGGCAGTCATGATTTATATAGATTAACTGGAGGTTTTAACTTGATCTTCTAATCACAGCAGTTTTGTATTCCAGATTCAACCTGCAGAAGTACAATGTTAATGTTTTCATGTTTTGGAAAATAAAAAAGTTCAGCACTTATCTTGACAAAAGACGCAAAGTCCCATGTCTATAAGTTCTATCATAGGAGGAGATGAAATTGGCACCTTGTGTTGGAAAAAAAGCCACCCCAATTTCCCAGAATGCATTAAACCTGCAGGAATTCGTATGTGACACACTCTCCTCCTATTTTGAGCATTTTTGGATACTTTTTCCTTGTTTTATATTACATGAGAATTTGGCTTTCAACTTTCCTCGGACCATAACTTTCTTGTCCTTCTCGAGGTATCTGCCTATAGTAAGAAAGCTTTCCTTTCCTTCCGATCGGCCAATATATCAGTATCAGATTTTTTCCTCTTCCTAATATCGAGCCCCCAAAATCGCATATCAGTCGGGCCCTAAGTTTAATGCTAACATTTCTCATCCCAATGAATAAGGTTCAACTGTGGTTTTAGGATGTTTATGATTGTGTCTGATGTTGAATCTATTGCTGACGTCCAGCCATCTCATGACACTATCCTGATTAAACAAAGGTTTAATGCATCTGATAAACCGATGTCAGCTATGTATGTCTGTATAAAAAGAGGGAGATGTAATCTCTCGTCGAAAGAAATGACCTCGCAAAAATATATTCTGAAGCTTTTTTTTTTCCTCAAATGTAATTTTGTTTTCATGAATGTTAAAAAGGCCAAAATTAAAAAGAGGATGTCATCTATTCCTATTCTTGTTCCTTCTCGAGTTATCTGCCTATAATAAGACAGCTTTCCTTTCCACTGTTGCCAAGTGTTTGCTCATTGGCGGATTAATGCAGTGCTTCCCAAATATTTTCTGCCGTGCCCCACCTTTTGGCGTTCTTTGCTAAAAAATTAATATATTGAAAGAATTGATCTCAAACATTGCATACAGTACAGAATTGCAGTTCAGAGTTTGCCAACTAAAAAGTCTTTAAAGAGGAAGTAGTTAAAAGTGATTGCAACATTTTTATTTTTATTTTTTACATCAGGTGCAGTTTTTTTTGTTGAGCCTTGCTGTCATGACTCCAGGCCACCCATAGGGGGTCACGCAGCCCCACTTCGGGATCACTGGATTATTGTTAGGTCTCTGCAAATAACTGCAAATAAAATGACTGGGAAAAACAACAGTGACACAATTATACATAGTTGAGGTAATAAAAGAGAAAAGAGTAAGTAATTAAAAGTAAATTGTTAAGTTTTGGTTTGAATTAACCCCCCCAAGCAGAGACTGGCACGAGTTAAAAAAAAAAAGGTTTGATAAACAGAGAGAGCAGTCAGTGGAGGCATGGAGGAGGATGAGGATGTCATCTATACTTCCTTCTAGACTTAGGGACTTTCCCAGCACCTTCAGATTAAGCATGCAATCTTGCACTTCCTGTACTCTGTCCCTGCACAGGTCTCTCAGTTTAACGGCCAGCCAAGGTTCCTCATTCCTCAGTCCTTGCGCAACGTTACTCGGAGCCCAAACATGTTGGCCAGTGATAAACAATTCAGTATTTATAAGATAAGAGGCCATGATGTTGAAGTTTTCACCACTTACATTACAGCTTTGTCTTCATTTACCAAAGTCTCATGGCTTAAAACAGTATTTCCAGAAAACCAAGCAATAAGGAAATATGGTACAGTAATAATGCATGTTCTTAACCAAAAGGGTTCTATGAAGATTCAATACCTGAACAGGACTGTGAGGATGCATTAAGTTTGTTTTAAAGCTACAAAATCCTCTACCTAATATTTTTTCTCATTACTCTCTTTTTCGTCTTTTTTTTTTTTTTTTTCAGAATATGTAACGAACATCAACAGAGGGTGTGAAAAGCAGCCAGCGGAAGAGCCAACGTTTTCCACAAAAGCACAAAAGCTGGTGTCAAGAGAAGCCCCCTTTGATCACTTCATTGGATTTCGATTTTCCCATCATGCCTGTGATTGCTATCTGCACCACCCAGCTGCTGTGGGTGCGTGTAGCTGCCTTGCTGTTCACCTGCGTGGCCTTCAGTGTTGCAGCACATGGAGCTAATCTACCTCGTGGAGGCATGGCCGACTGGTGCATCTTCTGCTGGGCGTTCAGCTTCGCCGGCACCCTGCTGGTCCTGCTGGTGGAGCAGTTTAACCTCCAGACGCGAGCCCCGGTGTCCTGGTCCAATTTCCCCATTACTATCGGTTGCTACGGCTTCCTCCTGTGCCTCTCTGCCTCGGTCATCTTCCCAATCATTTTCCTCAAGGATGAGCGGTGGTCCTACGGCAAAGATCGAGACTATCGCATCACCTCTACTGTTTTCTCCTGCCTGGCAGCGGTAGCCTACCTGGGTGAGGTTAGCCTGACAAAAGCCAGGCCAGGAGAGGTGTCAGGTTACATGGCTACAGCTCCGGGTTTGTTGAAGGTGTGTCAGACCTTTGTGGCTTGCATCATCTTCATCCTGGTGAGCAACCCTGTCTCGTATGAGCACCACCCAGCGCTCCAATGGTGCTTGGCCGTGTACTGCATCTGCTTCATCCTCTCCATGGCCGTGGTGGTGCTGTGTGTGGGCGAGTGCACCGGCTGCCTCCCAGTACCTTTCTCCAAGTTCCTGTCGGTCTTCGGGCTCCTGGCGGTTATCATGTACTTGACAGCTACCATCATCTGGCCCATCTTCCAGTTTGATAAAAATTACAGAGTTCGACACTACGAGCCTTCAAAGTTGATCACTGTGGCGGTGCTAACCGGCCTTAACTTCCTTCTTTACGTTGCCGATCTGGCCTACAGTGCCAGGCTAGTGTTCGTCAGTGGCTGAGAGTGAAAGACAGGAAGTTGTGCGATACAGTTAGTGTTAAAGAACAAATATATAGAGGCTAAGCGCTTATTTGGCATTATGGAAACGTCTAGCCGATGTTGAATGTCTCTGGTTGCTGTAATTGGCCATATTCACAGAGCAGACATTTTCTTCATACTTAATGCTCAGTGTGGGAAGCTCAAATGTGGTTAAAATGTCATAATGCTGTGTTCCAGATTGCAGATATATGTAATAAATCTGACAGTTTTTATAACCACTGCTCTCTAATTCATCAGCCACTGAAAAGACAACAGGTGGTAGGGAAACTGAGTGCATCAGTCATATTATACACAAGATTACATATTTTATAACTCACTAGACAACAGCGTTACCAGCCGTTCCTTCCTACATAACATTATTGTTGAAAGTCTCACACGACGACACCATAGGAAAGGAGAAATTATAATAATAATAATAATAGGTCAATTTAATTGTTAACATAAATGCTAGCAAGCTAACATCCTACTGTTGGAGTGTTTCTACAACAGTAATGGAGTCGATTATATTCCTAGCTTACAGTTAGCTAGGATTCCACATCTTTTCTTATAATGTAGCTTATTGGCAAGTCTACTTGTTAGCATTTAGCCTCCTAGATTGCCGGCTTAGCCTACATGCTAACCCTGTAGTAGCCAATTGTAGCCTAATGTTTGCGAGGAATAAGTTAATCATGCATCAATGTTAGCATGGAAGTGGCTGATTACTGAAGTCAGTTCCTGCCGTGCAGTAGTGAATAGGTGATCAAATATGTTGTTATAATGTGATAATTGGCCCATTATACCTCCACATGGTCTTTTCAGTTGCTGATCACATTGACCAAAACATTTCTGATGCAATGAGCTGATAATGATTTATTAGACAATCATGTCTTCCTTCTAGACTTAAGGACTTTCCCAGCACCTTCACATTAAGCATGCAGTCTTGCACTTCCTGTACTCTGTCCCTGCACAGGTCTCTCAGTTTAACGGCCAGCCAAGGTTCCTCATTCCTCAGTCCTTACACACGTTACTATGAGCCCAAACATGTTGGCCAGTGATAAACAATTCAGTATTTATAAGATAAGAGGCCATGATGTTGAAGTTTTCACCATTTACATTACAGCTTTGTCTTCATTTGCCAATGTCTCATGGCATAAAACAGTGTTTCCAGAAAATCAAGCAATAGGGAAATATGGTACAGTAATAATGCATGTTCTTAACCAAAAAAAGAAAACTGAACCTGAACAGGACTGTGAGGATGCATTAAGTTTGTTTTAAAGCTACAAATTGCCGGCTTAGCCTACATGCTAACCCTGTAGTAGCCAATTATAATGTTTTCGAGGAATAAGTTAATCATGCATCAATGTTAGCATAGAATTGGTGATTACTAAAGTCAGTTCCTGTCGTGCAGTAGTTAATAGGTGATCAAATATGTTGTTTTAATCTTTGTTAGATTATTTATGTTTATACAATTTGCAACTTGTGACAAAGCAGTTATAATACAATATTATTAGAGTTTGCATTAGGGCTTCCTAATGTGAGCAACCTAGCAGAATGGCTGCCCTGTGAATATGGTGGATTCAACCTTAGCTAAACCCTTTCCCTCTAGCCAAAGTCGATTTTTCAAGCTTTTCTTCACACAATGAAGCAATGTGTGAACGGTGCTCGAAGAGTGGTGCTCTGCTTTCAAAAAAATGTGGCGAGTAATGTCTTTTATTTAGCCTGTCTAACGTAGAGTGAAACAAAATTCAAGTTAAAGGACGTTAGCTGCGAGCATTAGCATGTCAGGCTAGCTAGCTTACTAGTTACATTTAACAAACACAGGTTCCAAAACCAAAAACATCCTTTAAGTGGTTATAAACGTCTTCATGTTTTTGTCTGGTTATAATGTAATTTTTGTAAAAGCAACCCATTCAAGATGTCAAGTTTCAACTCCAGCAGCTTCAGTTAATGTTAGATAGCATTCAAGTTGCCAAATATATTCTTCCTGAAAGCCTTTCCTTTTGCAGCGTTAAAGTAAAGCCAGTGTCGCTAAGAAGCCAAACAGTATTATGTTAGAACTAATAACAGACAGATTCAGAGTGTCTCTACATTTAATGTCTGATGGATTGCTCATTTGATGGTATGAATGCTTGTTTTTGTAGCTTTAGCCTCAGTCTTCTGAAACATGGGCTAAACATCATGCATGTAGTCATCAATGATATATTGAGACCTGTCACAGAGTTTTCTTTTGAAAAAAGTCACATGAACATATTAAAAACTCAGCCAGTATACCTTAAACTCAACTTTGTGGTGCTAAAGTCAGCTTAGCCTACAGTAGTTAACATGCTAGCTGACATACCAGCTAAGAAATTCTGCCACCAACTGTTTCTGTATCAGTTGGCAAGAGTGATGTATGTTGCTAAAATTGAGAAGCTTGTTTGTGTATTTGTCTTTGGAATATAAGAAGAATTTATACAATTTGTCAAGATGTCATTTTTAATTGCTTTAAAAGCTTTTGGATAACAAAAAGCTTGACAGACTTAGGATGAGTAACTAAGGGTGCCTGGACTTGGTCAAAAAGGTGAATTAAAAAAATTAGAAATTCTGTTGACACAAGACAAGCAATATTTCCTCCCCCCCCCCACAAATAGCCTTTCTGAAATGTCAGTATTTATCCTCGAATGTGAACTCACCTGATGTGTCAAAAACAATGAAAATCCAATAAAGTCGACACACTGGAACAGGGAATGAGCGGTTCAATGGAAAGCAATGTATTTAATGTATCTGAGGCACACATATCCTGTTCGTTGATGGGGAAATCTCTTGTACTAAAAGGAGTTCAGTTCAACCCACATTTGATTTCAAAGCATGTTATCATTCAAAGGGTGTGTCATGTCATGACTACAGGTTTTTCAGCTTTCGTTGTGCAGCCATGAAAAATAATTCAAACATGCATTTTTTGCTCTCTTTGCTCCCTTATAAAGAAAATAAATGGGCATGAGACAGCGATGAAACCAGTTAGCAGACATTATAAGACATTTTGCGTGCAAGCACAGGAGTCTGATCACCGGAGAAAAGACGCACAGGTCGGTGGACTTTCAGCTCTAAACAGTTTTCACTCATCACTGACATCTCTTTCAACAACATGGACGGTAAGCTACGATCAACTCTTTTAAAATGTATTGAAACTGTTCACTCTGATCTAAAATGACCAACTTACAGTGTGGAGATGCACACTTATCCATAAAATGATCACGTCACATGTCAAAGGCAAACTAATTTCTTCATATCTGTACAAAATGAAAAGATAACACGAAAACCCATGGCTGCATGTGGGATGCCTTCAATATCTGTTTCATTCATATCAAATAACAAAATCAGAGATCTCTCTCTCCTATTTCTGTAGTCACATTGGTTAACAACTTAAAAATATGTTAGTTTTGCGAGAGAAATAAATCCGATGAGGAGAAACACATGCAACAATGTGGTGTTTGTGAATGTTTCTTTTTTAGGCTGTAGAGCCATTTTAACTTTCCATCAAATAAAATGTGTCCAATTGTGGGTTTTGTCCGACATTTTCAGACTAAATCTAAATTGATTTTGTTTAATGAAAACTAAACTCTGTCACTGTTATGACATTGTTACAGTAAAAAATGTCTAGTGTTCCTTTTGCTGTCTTATGAAAAAAATGTTTTGAAGGAGAATGCTTCAGACATCCTCGTATCGTGTACCAAAATATTGGCATTGTGAAATAATGTAGTTTAAGCAAATAAAGTGTTCAGCTAAACCAAACCGTTACTCAGTCACGAGAACAATTGAAACATGCCTTTGTTGCTCCTTTTAATCTTATAAGGTAATTAAATGGGTGAGGAAGTCAGTTGCCTTACAATAGGAGACATTTATAGTCTTTGAGTTATGTTTTCAGAATATTGAAAAATGTCTGCAACTCCGTTCTGTTTAAAGCTTTATTTAGCCTCTACTTTAACATAACTATGAAGGCTTTATTCTTAAAACATATTTTTGCTAATAATAATCCGTAAAGCAATCCCATTTGACACACTCTTTAGAACAACTATTTGAATAAAACCAGTACTGGGTATTGCCAAAGGTATAGCAGCTAAGCATTCAGCCTCATTTGAAAAGGTTCAATTAGCATCAAGATTAAAGAGGACTGGATAAACATATTGGGATTTTTTTTTTTTAAGTTACAGAAGGAAGTTGACATAACTATCTTGTTAATTTGGAAAAGCATGGCTGTTTTTTTTAATGAATTGACAAGAAATATCTCAAAATAACGACAATGTTCTACATGAAACAATACAAATCTGCCCAGTTTTACAAGTTAACTATCTCGTAAATTCTTTTGGGGAAAAAGAGCATTTGTCAAGTAAAATTAGTAATTTTTTAGTTTTTAATGTTTTGCTGCCAGTGTGGAGGTCTACAGCTTCTTCCTTCAATAACAATGAATTGTAGATTTTAAATTTTTATTTTATTTTTCCATCCTCTGTTGATTTCAATATGAACACAATTCTTTGAAGTTATGAATAAAAATCACTTCTAATACTGTTGTTATTATCATGTCCAAACACTTGCAGTCTTGTGTTTATATAAGGAGGAAAACCCCGTCTCCTCATATCGAAAGTAAAAGTAGTCTGACCACAGGAGAACACAAACAGGACTGAGGACTGCTGTGAAACCGTTTTTCAACTTTTCTCTGACTTCTCTTTCAACAACATGGACGGTAAGTAAATTTCTTCAGTCAAATTACTATTTTAGTAGGCCTAAGTAAGTAAGTAAGTAAGTAAGTAGGTAAATGTTATTTTATAGCACCTTTTAAGAGCAGACATGGGTTAGGCTAGGCTTTGCTGGCACTGTACAGGAAACAAATTTCAGAAACACAAACTACATAATGGACCCTCACTGGGTGCTACCGCGGACAGTCAGCCTAGCCTGTGAGCCTGGGCTCAGGGCAACAAACCCCACTATTGTGTTTGCAGATCGTCAGACAAACATTTGTGGATCTTTTTCCACATTTGCGGATCTGTGTACGCATATTCAAATAGTTTTGCCACAATAATAGCTCTATACACAGTCTCCTTTGGTTTTTTTAGCCTGGTGGGAGTAACCCCCAGCAGACCCTGGTCAGAGTACCTCAGGGACCTGCTGGTGTTATAAGGCCTCAGCAGCTCAGTGACATAAGCCAGAGCATGACCATGCAAGGCTCTAAACACAATAATAAGAACTTTAAACTGAATTCTGAAACTGATAGGTATCCAGTGTAAACACTTAAGGATTGGTGAGACAGCAGCATTTTGGAACTTATAGGCAATTCACAGAAGTGACACTGATGCTAAGTGGGAAATTCCCAGTTCCCAGTCGGAAGTGTCAACTGGAACTCCCCTGAAGTCGTAATTGCGACTTGGAAACCCAGAGAAAAAAAAAATTGGCCGGGTTCAGTTCCAATATGGCTGCTACGTGCATCGAAAGAGATGTTTAAAGGGGTCATATTATGCTTTTTCTGGTTTTATATGCTCTTGTGTGTTTTCCAAGTGTCCTGTGCATGTTTAGGCACATCTATGTGCAAAAATTCAAAGTCCACGGAAACGTGGCTTCTCCTACGTCCTCCTGTTAGCTGCAGCATTAGCTGCACGTAACGCTCGGTTCTAACCCCCCTCGAAAGAAAATTTTGTCTTGTCAGTGTGAGATCACTGATCTAAGCCCATTGGCTCGTTGTGGCGCCCTGCAGCTCATGTTGCACGCCCGTTAACTTCTGTAGCACGCCCACGATATGCCGTAGCCTGCGGTAGCACAGTAGGCCGACCAATCAGATCAGACTTGGCACACGTGGGGACTCTGAACGTGGGCACTTCAGAGCAGAGAGTCAGAAGCGAGCCGGTGCATGGAGCGGCAGAACATGAAAACAGACACATTTCAATATGAACACAATTCTTTGAAGTTATGAATAAAAATCACTTCTAATACTGTTGTTATTATCATGTCCAAACACTTGCAGTCTTGTGTTTATATAAGGAGGAAAACCCCGTCTCCTCATATCGAAAGTAAAAGTAGTCTGACCACAGGAGAACACAAACAGGACTGAGGAGTGCTGTTAAACCGTTTTTCAGCTTTTCACTGACTTCTCTTTAAACAACACAGACGGTAAGTTCATTTTTTCAGTCAAATTACTATTTTAACATTATGGAAATGCACACTAAATGGGCATATTATCCTCAAAGTGATCATGTGCTTGAGGCAAACTGAATTCTTTATTAAAGTACAAAATAATAAATAATAATAATAAAATAAGCTAATAGCAGTCTGGGACGTCCCTGCCTGTGTGAAATGTTGTCACCTTTTTTCTATACAAAATGTCTTCCCCTACGTTTAAAAAAAATCAACAGTTAAGTTTGGTTTCACTTTCTTTTCTCTTTTTTGCTCTCTTGTACAAAAATATCCCTGGTATTTTTGGCCCTTCTCTCTTTTTGAAAATGAATACAAATTAAAATGTCATCTTTATCTTTAACCACTTTGGGTGACATCGCTGAAATGGGTTAGGGTACTGGAGCCACTTTGAAATTCAATTAAAGGCTTTATATATGATTTTTTTATCCAGCAGATGTCACCCTTGAGCACCAGCACAAAACCAAAACAACTGGCGCTGCATTGTTGTGTCAGTATGCTAATGCTAGCGATCTTTATTATGCTCGTATCTTCACACTGCATGTAAATTTATCCGAAATGACCGTGATCTAGAAACGCTTAAGTGACATTCAATGAAGCAGTGAGTACAGTATGTTATTCTTCTTTTCTCTAGTCCCTCAATTAAACAACTTTTATACGCGAGGGGATGAGCCGGCCGGCTGTCCCGGCGATGTGAACAAAGTGAAGATAGGACTCTGAAAACTCGGAAAGCATCACAGACAGTGGAACTCAGGTCTTAAAATCATTGTAGACAGTCATGACTCACAGAGTTATTTTGAGAGGATATACTTGATTTCTATTACATTTAGGTGTGAAAAATCGCATGTAAAGCCTTTAAATAAAACGCATTCAACATTGGGTTTTGAATGACACACACAGGCGATTTTGGCAGAAAAAGGAACTCCCATGATTCCCCGCCAGCCCCGACGTCATCTTTTGTTATTATATCAATAGAGAGCCTCCTGGCGGCAGAATCTACATACTGCGCCTTTAAGTCAAATATTCTTGTTCTTCAACAACAGATGAGAGTGAAGCAGAGGAAATGCAGCTGGTGTCTGAAATCACATTGATTTCCCGTGTCACTATTTTGAATGGTGTAACGTTGATCATTTTTTCTTCCTGCAGTCGCCTTGTCTTTTTTGTGACAGAAAAAGCATAGATAGGCAAATCAGTAGTAGGCCATCACCACATTTTCATAGTATACCAACCAGCTGTTTTTATAAACAGTTATTCGCGTACAAATGCAGCTGACAATCCACTCTAAATTGTTGTTTCTCATCATCCAGAAGGCAACTGCACCAAGGAAACTATGCATGACGTTAAAAAGGGAATGGAGCCCGATAGCCAGTCAGCAGGACGCGTGCCAAAGGAAGAGAACAACACCAAGGCTCTCAACAATGTCTTTAGGAATGGTTGGTTGAAATTAGCAGGCCCTGCATCCAAATCCTTGGTGATTGCTTTATCTGGGTCAGCTTTTGTAGCTTTGTCTGACAACCATGGATCGAGAAGAGAGGCAGAAGAACTCACAGAAATACTGCCAATGCCAAAAGGAAAAGAGGCTGATGGAGGTGTTGCAGAAGTACCAGTGAGGGAAGGAACAACACCAACAGGTAAAACATAGTCCTGCTTTGTATCAGGGTAGGCCCAAATGAATTTCCAAATAAACTACAATTACAAATCACAGCAGCAGTTACCAACAAAATGGACAATAACCATAGTAAAAGTTTTTAGCATAAACTCCGACCCACATGACCATGCACAATTTAAGCTATGCAAACCATGACATGTATCACTGATCCGTTGCAGCGCTAAGCGTAAAAACACTTTACCAGAACCAACATAATGAATGGTCAAAAATCTTTGTTAAGATGCCATAAACAAACAGGTTACTTACTCTGAGTGACTTTTTCCTTGTAGAGCCACCAGCGAGGATTGTCATCTCAAGAACACCTGCAGCAGGGAAAAGCATCAAAGGTAAAGATATGTGGAGAGATGATTTTTTAAAGACAAGTGCAGACAAACAACCTACAGCTTCAGATACTGCGGTGTACCACAGAGCACTTGTCTAGGCCCGGTGGTTTTCTCATTGCGCATTAAATTGAGAAATTCAAAGAATGGCCAGATACATAAAAATATAATGGTTAGCTACTTAAAGCGTGTTTAGGTGTAAAGACTAACATATTAATTTACCTTTTTTAGACTGGTTTTTCAAACTGTATGCAACTGTGCTAAGAGCTCTTTCATTGTGCATGCACTTATTTGAACTTTTATAGCAAGAAATTGCCTTTGACTTTGTTTTTTTTTGCATATTGATCCTTCTGCCAACTAAATAGACCTGTCAGTGCAGAACAGTGTAGGAAAGTCCTTACTAGAAGTTGTGGCTATTGTTAGTGTGTACACAAGCAATCTATCAATCATATGTATCTGTAACCAGCAGAAGGGATTTCTCAATCAACCATAACTGGAAGCCAAATCTGGGTAACTCATTCTTATCTCAAAATTGAGTATACAACTAAACATGGGGAAATGACTCAAATGCTGATTAAAATAATAATCAAATTCAGTCCAAAAAGAAATATACAGGTTCGCCTTTAAGCAGTCCCTAAAATGCACAGTACCAATCTAATATGACTCTTCTCTTCTAGTTCTAAAAACATACAGGATTGTCCTGCTGGGAGAAACCAAAGCTGGGAAAAGCAGCCTGGCAAACACCATATTTGAAGAGGATGTGTTCAAAGTCAAACATAGCCCCACTTCTGGAAAAAGTGAATGTCAAGCAGATTCAAAATCTGTTGATGGAAGAAGAATTACTCTGATTGAGACTCTGGATTTTTTTGGTAAAGATAGATCTGAGGAGGAACTGAGGCGAGAAGTGGGGAGGTGCATGACAGCAAGTGCTCCTGGGCCTCATGCATTTTTCATAGTGTTGAAAGTGGAGAGATCCCCAGACTACTGGAAGGATGTCATCCAGAGAATAGCTCAATATTTACCTGAGGCTTTCAATTATGCGGCAGTTGTCTTCACTCACGGTGACCAACTTCAGAAAGGAATGAAAATTGAGGAGTTTGTTGAACAGAATAAATGTCTCAGTGATCTGGTGAAGAAGTGCGGAGGGCGTTGTCACGTCGTCGATAATAAATATTGGACGACAAACCAACAGGGTGACTACAGGAGCAACAAGTTACAGGTGGCAGAGCTGCTTAACACAACAGACAAAATACTAATGGAAAACAAAGAAGGCTGTTATAAGATGCAGCGAGCAGTTCAGACTGAAATCGAGAAAGGGGGCAAAAGAAAAGCCGAAGGAGATGCGCCACAAGGGGACCCCAGTGAGACTAACAACGGTGTCTCTAAGGGTACATGGATCAAATTTACAGGCCCTGCAGCAAAATCATTGGCAGGATTATTTGGGCCAGCTGTTTTGCTGGAAACTGAGGGAAAAGATGATGAAGAAGAAGAAGATGTAGGAGAAGAAAACAAAGTAGAGGAGGAGGAAGAAGAAGATGTAGGAGAAGAAAACAAAGTAGAGGAGGAAGAAGTGGAAGAAGAAGGTGAAAAAAAAACAAATGATGAGGAATCCGATCAGAAAGACGAAACAGAAACAGAAAAAACTGCAGAAGACAAGAAGGTGACAGAACTGGAAAAGGGGAAAGAAACAGAGAAAAAGGCAGGAGCCGGTGGTGGACTATTTACCATTATAGGTAGTCTCTTTGGGATCGTAGGAGTAGTATTGGCAGGAGCAGGAGCGGGGGCAGCAGGAGCAGTGGCAGTGGCAGTGGCAGTGGCAGTGGCAGCAGGAGTATGGGCAGTAAGAGCAGTGGCAGTGGCAGTGGCAGCAAGAGCATGGGCAGCAAAAGCAGTGGCAGCAGGAGTAGCTTTTATAGCTCAAAAGATTTACCAGTTCATTGAATTTTTGAAGACCCTACCTAGACTTGTCGCGATCATACTGCTGGTGGTTGTCTTCTTCCTCATGCTACTGTTATCTTTTGGTGTGCAATTTCCATTTCTTGGAACCCTCCTCCAAATATTTGGAGTACTACTAATGTTTACTGTGTCAGTGGTACTACTAATACTTTTATAGAAGTGCGTTACTCTTAGATTGCCCTAAATCCGACTCCTTTGAGTGGAAAGGTATCAAAAATTACGTTTGAAGGGAAGAAATCAAGGGGCTGGATAGTCATCCTATAACATGAACCTTACAATTATTTCTCCAAAGTTTAAAGCATCAAGTCAGATCGCTGTATCTCCTTTAGAGTATTGAGATTGGTGCTAAGTCTCAGAACACTTTTCTGGGAAAACGATTGTGTCAGATTGCGTTGGATGTCGGATAATTCCAATGCTCTGATTTTTGTATGAAGGTAAAGAAACAGGGGTTATAAATGCCACTTCGCGGGAGCATTTTATATCTACTGCTCAAATGTTTATTTACTTTTCTTCTGAGCTGATTTAAAAAAATACATTATTTAGCAGCATGACAATTTGTGACAGTCACAATATTAAAAATGTAAATTACATTCCAAGTTCCTTGTATGGCCACTCGGGGCGGGTGATGGGTGCTAATTTCCAACTCTGCTAGGAATCTGTGCATATTTTTGTCTTTATAACATGACACCGATAAGTGCCACTGCTTCATCTTCTGACATTGAACAAGAGAAACCAAAAGTATAGCGCCCTCTGCTTGTTAAAAATAGCATTGCGCTACATATTTTTGTCAAATCGATTATAATTGTCCATATGTGTATGTACTGCGACTTGTTATTAGATCCCCATCATTTATTAAAGTAGTAGTAGTCACAAAGATATTTGCTGACCTTCTCCATACAATCTGTGTTTTTAATAATCAAAATTATTTTTCTGGTATTGATTAAATATAATGGAGAGTATCTATCATCATAATTTTTATCATTGTACTAATTATAAATGCATATATGTATCTATCTCTATCTTTATTCCCTGCATCTTCAGTATATGTGTGGCTTCAAATGTTTTTGATCATGTTGAACTTTTAATTTTTAACACACATTTGAAAGTAAAAAGATGAATCATTTGTTATTTTTTTAACATACAGTTCGGTGACTTTCTGGAAAACACAACTGATCTTGTGCTTTTGAGTGTGTGTTGTATGTTTTACTGCAGTTGATTATTGGTAGTGAAAAAATCTTATACTTTAAAAAAAAAAATTATTGATGTGTAAACGACTGTCATTTTCTTCCAAAACAACAACAGACAGACATGAAAAGAAGCGAGGCTTTGATTACACACTCTAACAAGGTTTCCGTAGGTGAACCTGCGGAAGGATCATTACCGGTTTTGAGATCCCCGCACCCGAGGCCGCGTGGCCCCTCGGTGCTGGCGGCGGATATGTCAGAAAAACACGTTTGTCACTTCAAATGTTCAACATTGACATAATAAAATACATTCTATTCCCAATTTCTCTCTGATTGCTTTCCTTCCTTTATAGAAAATTGCTGTTAGACTGATACAAATATTACTGCTCTTCTTATAACATGCAAATATATAAAATGTTTTAGTATAAACATTGGACCTAGAGCTACCTGTATAGAGATTAAAATAAGAACCTTCGTGTTGATTTGATGATGGATTAGAAAGTGGGGAAGACACTTAACCCCAAGTATCTCGCGCTGCTTCGTTGGCGGCGTAAGAAAGGGATTAGTTACTTCTGATGTTCACTTTACGAAGAAGACTCTGTCACCAGTGTGTGGATGGGTAGGTGTGACATAAAAGCGCTTTGAGTCGTTAGAAGACTAGAAAAGCGAAATACAAGCACAAGTCCATTTACCAATACTGTCTTTTGCAAATAATGTTTTAAAGAAAAATGCTGTAGACATCCCCGTATCTTGATACCAAAATATCAGTATTGTGACATGTGAAATAATGCATTGTGATGGAAATATTTGTGAGTTGATGAATAAAGATCTGAATTTTTTTGTTTTTTTATAAATCACACACATGCACAAACAGGATCCTGTGGACATGCATTAGTGGAGAGATGTCAGAGTGGGGCTGCTACAAGCTACTAAGCAGAGAGTGCACCAGAGCAGTTTGGGGTTTGGTTCCTTGCTCAAGGGCACCTCGGCAGTGCTCGGGAAGTGCATAATGCACTTACAGTAGTTTGAGCAAATTAAGTGTTCAGTTCAACCCACATTTGATTTCAAAGCATGTTATCATTCAAAGCGTGTGGTGTGTCATGTCATGACTACAGGTTTTTCAGGTTTCATTGTGCAGCCATGAAAAAGAATTCAAACATGCATTTGTTGCTCTCTTATAACCTTATAAGGAAAAGAAATGGGTGTGAGACAGCGATGAAACCAGTTAGCAGACAATAGAAGACATTTTGTGTGCAAGCACAGGAGTCTGATCACCGGAGAAAAGACGCACAGGTCGGTGGACTTTCAGCTCTAAACAGTTTTCACTCATCACTGACATCTCTTTCAACAACATGGACGGTAAGCTACGATCAACTCTTTTAAAATGTATTGAAACTGTTCACTCTGATCTAAAATGACCAACTTACAGTGTGGAGATGCACACTTATCCATAAAATGATCACGTCACATGTCAAAGGCAAACTCATTTCTTCATATCTGTACAAAATGAAAAGATAACACGAAAACCCATGGCTGCATGTGGGATGCCTTCAATATCTGTTTTATTAATACTTGATCAATTAACAAAATCAGAGATCTCTCTCTCTCCTATTTCTGTAGTCACATTGGGTAACAACTCAAAAATGTGTTAATTTTGTGAGAGAAATAAATCCGATGAGGAGAAACACATGCAACAATGTGGTGTTTGTGAATGTTTCTTTTTCAGGCTGTAGAGCCATTTTCACTTTCCATCAAATAAAATGTGTCCAATTGTGGGTTAAATCTAAATTGATTTTGTTTAATGAAAATGATTGAACTTTCGTAATGAAAATATTTACAGTTTTTATAATTTGAAGACACAATTACCGAATGCTCTTCATGATGTGGACGTGTTAAAACCACAACACAACATTGAGAATTGAATGAAAAAACTGTCTATGCATTACATAAATTATACTATGCACACAATGAGCATGCTTGGTGGTTAGTATGTGTAATGTTTATAGTGGTTATTATCCTCGGTTAGCAATCACTCGTCTAGATTTATATACTGACATTGAAAATGTGAACTTGAGGATATTTTAAAGTATTAAAAGTCATCCAGACGACATTTGTCTGGATGACAATTCTAGGCAAAACATTTAATCTGAGATCAAGAAGTTGTAGTTCAGCTTGGATTATAGTGAGTTGACTCAGAAACTTGACTTCACCATTAGCTTAGTTGATCACAACTTTGACTTTTAGAGCCCATCTTGATTTATACATTTTTATATCACGTTTAACATTTGTGACTGGAAAGTGTTATGACTATTGATGAATAATTGTTGCTTCAAATGAGTAAAAAACACAGCAGACATACAAAAGTACAAGATAATGTGCGTACGTGTTACGTAAACGTGAGTGTGTATCCTGCCTTATCTGAATGTGTGTGCAACTGTCCTGTCTGTTTGAGGGGTGCGTGTAGGTGACTCAGCAAGATCCTCGTACGTGCTGCGACTAGCTCACTCGAACAGCCCGATCCACGAAGCCACTTTGGGTACGATCTCCTCCGCCAGCCCTCTCTTTTATATCAGTTTAGTTCATGTGTAAAAAGTGAAGTGTTGAAACAAAAACAAACGTTATTTCAGATTCAGTCTCTCAGTTGTCTGCGTCCTCGCGGCGTCTCTTCGACTCGAAATCAATTTTGCCCCGGCTCCTCTGCAGGTGATTGCTAATGAAGATTACAGAGACAGAGCCACCACACCCCCCCCTCAAGGTGTGTCATCAGTACTGCCCCTGCGTCTCCTCCTACTAACCACAACTACCGCTAAAGACCCTGAAGTGAATCCTCCTAACACATTATCGTAACAGCCAGGGACAAATTTTGTAACCTATAGCAACGCTTAACCCCGGTGAGGGCTCTGAAATTGGGGTCGTGGGCACTGCCAGTGCAAAATGTGGACACAGGCCCTTAAGCTATATACTGAAAAGCTATATGATACAAAAATCAGCAACTATACCACCAAGCTCCTGGGAAATGTAGTATAATTCATATTAATGATGTGACATTGTTCCCTTTCAGGCTCAAGGAGACTTGTTATCTTGGGGAAAACTGGATCTGGGAAAAGTAGCCTGGTGAACACCATATTTGGAGAGGACATATGCAAAATCAACCATACTTCCAAATCTGAAACAAGTGAATGCAAAGCAGCAACCAAATGTGTTAATGGAAAGAGCCTCACTTTGATCGACACTCCTGGTTTCTTTGACACCAACATGTCAGAAAATGATCTGAAGCCTGAGATAGTGAAGTGTATTGTTGAGAGCGCCCCTGGGCCTCATGCTTTTCTCATTGTGTTTAAAGTGGAGAAATTCACAGAGCACGAACGGGAAGTCATTACCAAAATAACAGAACACTTTTCTGAAGAAGCTTTAAAATTTGCAACAGTTGTCTTTACTCATGGTGATCAGCTCCAAGAAGGACAGACAATTAAAGATTTTGTCTCCGAGGATCAGAATCTGAGTGATCTGGTGAAGAAGTGTGGAGGCCGCTGCCATGTCATCGACAACAAATATTGGAAAGAAAAGCCAAAGGATGAATACAGGAGCAACCAGTTCCAGGTGGAGGAGATACTTAAGACAGTGGAGAAGACGATTAAGGACAACAAGGATGGCTTCTACACCAATGAGATGCTTCAAGAAGTGGAGAACAAAATACAAGACGAGATGGAACCCATTAGAAAGTCATCAAAAAACATGTCAGAGGAAGAGATCAGAGAGAAGGCTAAGCTTAACGTCTTTGAGAAGCTTTTGATTCGAATGACAGGTACAGGAGTAGGTGTAGTGTTAGGAGCTTACTTTGGTGTGATAATAATGATCAAAGCAGTTCTTAAAACATTGAAAGATCTTAAAGACATGACAGAATCACTTTCAGAAATTTCAAAGTTAGCAGCAGAAACAGCAGCTGGAAAAGCAGCTAGAACAGCAGCTAAAACAGCAGCTGGAAAAGCAGCTGGAAAAGCAGCAGGAGCAGCAGCTAAAACAGCAGCATTAACAATCCCATCAGTAGCATTCAAGGCTTTAGCAGTGACTGCTGCAGTGGGAGGTGTGGCAGGAGGTGTGACAGGATATCTTGCAGTTGAGGAAGCAGAAACAATGCAGGAAGCAGCAGAGAAGGCAGCAGATGCAGTCACAGAACGAGCCAAAGATATCTTAAAAAGAATAGATGAGATGTAGATGAGTCAAAGTTCAAAGAAAGAGACAAAGTTGAATCTTCTTGTAGAACTAATCTAAAATTCACTTTCCTTCAGATTAACCAATCTGTTCTTAAATTACCAAATTATTTGCTGCGGTGTTCTTATCTCCTTGTGTTTGTAAGTTGAAAGCGTGTGCATGTTGTTCCTAATTAGCATATGTAACCGCCCACTAATAACCCCATAAAACAGCATGAATGCAGGGCAGACTCACAGAAACACATGCTGGTAGCAAAAAAAAACAAGGTTGTGGAGATGCCTGGGACTTCTAACGCAGAATAAACTTTAGCAGTTAGAAGTGGAGGTACTACTGCAGAAGGTCAGCAGCAAACAAACTGTTTGATTCAGCAGTGGGATTAAAATTAAATATTGTAAACCCTACGGACTAATATTATACAAATGTAGTTTTACATGAAATGCAATGAATCCCAGAATCTTCTTAAAATGTAGAAATTTCTTTATAAGAATGAATGGTGAATGAGGCACAATGTCCTCAAAATCAGAGGAATAAAGTAACATAATACATTGACTTTTGTAATGAACTTACTGGGCTGTTGATTAAATGTTTGACAGAAATCTTTATTTTGAAAATTGTTGTGTAATAGATATCCATTTAACCTTTTATCTCCAGTTTCAGAGTTGCTGTTTAATGTCTAAATGTTTTCTTGTGTTTTTCACTGAAGTAGATTAATGTTAGATAAGAAATGTGGGCTGATAGATGTCATTATTATTGACGTGAACAGAATGATTTTCATTGAACCCTCTCAATCCTTTGTATTCTGAACATATATATCAAACATAGCAATAAAAAGATCAACACTCATTTCTTTTGTAAGTCCTTTTTTCTATAGAAACTCTGGAAAAACACTCTGGAAAAATGTGGATTCTTGTAATATATGGGAGAAGAAAAGTATTCCAGTATACTTCGGGAAAGTATAAAAAGGGTCAACTTTTCAAAAACAAACAAATCAACAGTGTTAAAGGTCAAATATGTGAGATATCTGCTGAAGTAAACGATAAAGTAACCTTACTATATGATCAGACATTAAGGAAACATGATATGTTGAAGTGCTGGCTTCTCTGACAACAATGCAGCAGCTAGTATGTCGTCCTTCTAACTTTAGATTCTGCTCCTGAATGCTCTGGATTTGTTTGGACCAGAGAAGTAGGTGGTTTTAAGGCACCACAGGCGGCAATTTTGCCCCTCGCACCTCGGATTTCCAGGCAAACCAAGTTGCAGTGATGATAACATTCAAGTGATCTGCTTCAAATATAACTGATTGTACCCGACCTAAAAAGCCTCTGCATGTTTCTAATGAGTTCTCTGCAATGTTTGAATTTTGACTGCAGAACCCATTTTAAACACTAGGTGTCATAGTTACATATTGATTTTTATTAGAATGTTTGGGAAAATTTAAATTTATAAAACCTGTTATGAATGTATTTTTCTTGGGTATTTACATTAACATAAATATTTCCAACAGTAATCAAAGCCAGAGAATTCTGTCATTTCATATTTTTGTCTTGTCATGGCAGACACAACATGTTTATCTTTGCCGTGGAAACACCAGATGTATAAGGAAGCATACTTGGTATGTAAAGGACTAGAACCTCAATGAGTAAGCTTTAATGTAAGGTATGAGATATTCACAAGTGCATGAGTGACAGAAAAAAATAAGGTTAGTTTTGCTTTAATTTTTTCTTGATGCTTTCTGACCCGACACTATATAACTTGTGTTTGACTTTTGTATAATAACTGAATAGTGGAGCTTCCTGACATGCAACAGAACTGGTTGTTCATACGCACGCTGATAAAAATAGAAGTGTACTGTGTGATGTGCTCATTAGCCTGCTGCCCAGAACCACGTCAGACAGGTGGAAAAACCAGGTGGAGGAAACTGGAGCCAGACAGAGGAAGACACGCTGTCACGTCCTTGAGATCAGAGTCATTCTCTAAACCCTCGACTTGTCTACATTTTCTCAAGAATGGATGGTAAGTTATGGTTACTTATTCCCAATTATAAATACAAATGCAATTATTTCAGTGAGTCACTTGGAATAACAGGTTATTTTGCAAAGTGCCTGCATTTCATATCATTGATTGTGAGTATATTGTAGAACATTTAGGTAACAGAGCACTTGTTGTTAAAGCCCTAATAACTTAACTAAGTTTGGCTACTTTACATGTAGTTTTTCTATAAATTTGTATGTTTCACCCTCACCTTTATGTGCCAGCATGCATATCAGTCCATCTTGTAAACTATTGTTACAGTGACAATAATTCTCACACAGACTAAGTTAATAAGATATTTAAAACCATCTTGTGTAATGTAGTATAATATACCTTTCCAATACAGCTGTGTTAATATCAATTTAAAGTACTTGTATTTATAAGTATAAACAGCAACCTCACAATAATGTGCATATGAATGACCAAGGATGCAGGTTTTATCTTTTCAAGGTTTCTGCCTGTTAAAAGGATATCTGTCCTTAACACTGCAGCACAGTTTTTGCCATGATTGTGCATGGAATTTTCATGTTGGGTTTTCTTTTGTAAAATAATAGTGTTGTAAAATAAAAACTCTGACATCAATATCACTGAGACAAAGTCATTATTGTCTTTCAGAATCGACAAAAAGAGTAGTTGTCTTGGGAAAAACTGGAGCTGGGAAGAGCAGCCTGGCTAACACCATTTTTGGAGAGACTGTGTTCAAGACAGACAGTTCAGCCAAATCGGGTACGACAGAATGCCAAGCAGAAAACAAATGTGTCAATGGCAGACGCATTATGTGGATCGACACTCCTGGGTTCTTCGACACAGACAGAGCTCAGGAGGAGATGAAGCCTGAAATACTCAGGTGTATCATAGAGTGCGCTCCTGGGCCTCATGTTTTTCTCATCCTGCTTAAAGTGGAGAAATTCACCAAGCACGAACAGGAAGTCGTTGAAGAGATACAAAAGTATTTCTCAGAGGAAGCTTTAAAATTTGCCGTAGTTCTCTTTTCTCATGGCGACCAGCTCCCTGAGGAAATGAAGATCGAGGAGTTTGTCGAACAATGTGAATCTCTGAGGGACCTGGTGAAGAAGTGTGGAGGCCGGTGCCATGTCGTTGACAATAAATACTGGAAGACCAAAGAGCAGGATGAATACAGGAACAATCAGTTCCAGGTGGAAGAGCTTCTCAAAACAATAGAAAAACTTATTGAAGAGAACAAAGGAGGCTGTTTTACCAACGAGTTACTAGAAGCAGTGGAAAGAGACGAACAACAAGAACAAGAGAACATCAGACGATCATCTGCAAACAAGTCAACTGAGGAGATCATACACATGGCTAAAACCGAAATGTTTGCAAAGCAGATGTTTAAATTTGCAGGTGTTACAACAGGAGCACTGTTGGGAGCCTTTCTTGGTGGAACAATGAAATTAAGGCGAGACACGGCAGGCAAAAACATCCATTTTTTATGCACTGGTCAATTTTGAGTTTTTGGGCTAGTTCACTCCCTGAACATGTAGTGTTTCAAACTACCATAAAGCAAATATACAAATTATACATTTATGTGTATATTTTAATACATTTTGTCTGATCGCGGCATTATATTTAGATTTTTTGAACGTTTATTTGGAGAAATGTCTCACCTTAAAAGAGTGTCAGGATGTCTGATCTAAGCATGAGACATGTTAACCTGGACTAAAATAAAAAGTAAGAAGTGAAATTGTGTGAAAGTGTATTTTAGCAACAACTTTTTTATATTTGTACTTTTTTTTTAAGAAGGGATATGGATGGTTATTGTTATTATTTAGGAGAGGAAATGTTTTTGATATCCATGATGAGCACGTGTGCTGAAAAAAGCCTTTTGATTCTGGATCTTTCATGAAGGATTTTTCTTTGTTCAAACATTATATGCAACAATAAATCAGGAAATCCATCAAGTGTTTACTAGAGTCTTTTGTTTCAGCAGTGGGTGCATTGAATACAATTCATTTAGCAGAGGTTTGTATCCAAAGCGACAAACATCAGAGAGTAAGTAAAACACAAGTAAGGATCTGGAGAGGAGGAAACAACATCAGTAAGTGCAACAAAATCTGATTGGACACATACTGTAGAAACACAGAAGAAGAAGGGGGACAAAGGAATACAAAAAAAACAACCTTACGGCTGGTACATCCATACTCACTTCTGATTACAACACAGAAAAGCTTAGGATAAGGAAACGTTCAGACTGCAAGACTGATTAAAGCACAATGAAACTCGTCCTTTTGCCAACATATTAACACATGTCTATGTCTTTAAGAAAAGCAATGCATGCACACGTTTTTTGGTACATCCTCGTACAAGATAAAGTCACAAAGTAGATGTTTAAATATAAAATATATATGTAGCTATTTGAGGTACACAATTCAGATTTTTGGTGTATGAACAAGCGTAATGTGTCTTGATCATTCCATCAGCCGGTAAACAAGTCAGACAAGTCATAGTGAGCAAGAGGTGAGTCAGAGCAGGAGAACTCAGAGTAGAAACGTGTCGCTTGTCGCTAGATCCAACTAATTTGTCTGCAAAGATTTCAACATTTGACAGCATGGACGGTAAGGACATTTTTATTGTTATATTTCAGCTTCTGAGCCCTATAAAGTACAAAATATTGTATTTTTTGTATTTGTATGTTTTTGAAGTGGGAGTATTTCACTTTTTTAAAAATAAGGCTGGCTCTGACACACATCAAAACATTCTTGTGACAATGGGCTTGAAATATTGTTCATATATTTAATTTTTTACTGTCATGAAAAAAAGAAATCTATAGATGCAACTGCAAGACTTATTAAGCAAACAGGACCATGAGCGGCAAATTGATCATTTCTAGTTTCAACTAGGCACTCTATGGTAGATCAGCACTTACCGAGTGCCCTTTGTCCAATTGACATTCCTTGGACCTCACTCACAGTTTTATAAATTAAGATTACGTCTATAAACTAATAAGATGAGTTAAGACACAAGAGTCACAGTCAATCTCGTCTCTGACAGTCTTGCATTTTTTAGCTCATAAATGGAAATGGATTTGAGTCCGTTTTACACCTATGGTTCATTTGCTCCGGTTCGAATCATGGCTGCAAAGTATTAACTTAAATCAATAAACAACAAATGAGCATAGGCTGTAGGGTCTTCAAGGTGTTTGGAAGTCAGATGAGTGATGCTTGGTCATCATCTGTACCCTGCCCCCAACTAGAGGCGAACTGGAATTGTATAATTACTTCAAGTTTGGTCTGTATCAAATATGGGGTATACAGTATATGGTATTCCATTTTTTGTTTTATTATTAGAAATCAATCAATCAATCAATCAAACTTTATTTGAATAGCATTTTTCATACAATAATATATCACAAAGTGCTTTTACATCAATATAAATCAAACAGCAACAACATGACTCTCTCCCCCACCGCTACCCCTCGATCCAAAAACTAAGGTAAAATAACTATTTTAAAACAGGTACTGACGGACTGAGGAAACACTAACATTAATTCTTAATGAGGAAACACAGGAGGTTAAAAATGTTAAAAAACTAGATGAAATGAGATTCAGTTAAAAGCTAGACTAAAAAGGTAGGTCTCTTAGAAAAATCCGTCTAACTTTCTATCAACACAAAAATAAACTTTAAAACAATTCTCTGTGATCTGTGTCTCAGATCTATCTACTTCAGTAAAACCATGAACCCACCACACCTATATGATTTACTTAATTCAACCTAATTGCACCTTGTGTTTAAATCTCCAGCACAATAAACCAATAGGGAAAACCCTTCAAGAACCAATGTGTGGGGACTGATGAACTGAAACAGAATTCTTATTCTCTTACAGTGCCAGCTACAAAGAGAATCGTCCTCGTTGGAAAAACGGGAGTTGGAAAGAGTAGCCTGGCTAACACCATATTTGGAGAGGCCATATTCCAAATAAATCACCTCAATGGCTTGACAAATAATTGCTCTCAAGCTGAAACCAAATCTGTCAATGGTAGAAGCATCAATCTGATCGACACTCCTGGTTTCTTCGATGCTGAAAGGTCTGAGGAAGAAAATAAGCCTGAGATGGTGAGGTGTATCACAGAGTGCGCTCCTGGGCCCCATGCTTTTCTCATTGTGCTGAAAATGGAGAAGTTCACCGAGCATGAAGGGGCCGTCATTGCAAAAATATGTGATTTTTTCTCTGAGGACGCTCTCAAATATGCTGCAGTTGTCTTCACTCAGGGTGACCAGCTCCCTGAAGGAATGAAAATCGAAGAGTACGTCGAACAAAGTGGAGGTCTGAGTGATCTGGTCAAGAAGTGCGGAGGCCGGTGCCACGTCGTTGACAATAAATACTGGAAGGCCAACGAAGACGACGAATACAGAAGTAACCAGTTCCAGGTGGCAGAACTGCTCAACACCATAGATGAGATAGTGAGGGAGAACAACGGAGACTTCTACACCAATGAAATGCTACAGGAAGTAGAGAAAGCAATACAGAAAGAGGAAGCGCGCATCAAAAAGTCATCGGGAAGCATCTCACAGGAAGAGATCAGGAGGCAGGCAAAAAGCAACGTCTTTACGATCATGACAGAAAAAACACCAAAAAGGTGGATCAGAGGTTTAGTGGGTTTTGCGGTCATTGCAGGAATACTTGCTGCTGTCTCGGCTGCGTTCATCAATTTTAAAGTTGGGATGGGGACGACGGAAGCAGTTACAGAAATAATAGCAACACCTATAGCAACAGTCGTAGAAGAGATAGTAAATGTTGTTCCAGATGTGACTCCAGAAGCCAGCGTCATAGCAGAGGCAGTCGAAGATGTCATTCAACCCATTGTGGAGATTACACCAATATGGGAAGATTTCATCGACACATGGTATGCTTTGTTTGAAGGAACTCATGATCCTTGGTGTTTATTTTAATAAACACTGATGGACTTTAAGATGACATTGACATTGGTAGCTTCTGGAAGACAATTTTTTGGGGGGGCTTAGTACAGCCAGGAGTTATTAAAAAAAGCAATAAAAGACATCAGAGTTAAGACTACTTTCTATGTGCTGGTTATGGTTTACAGTCCCGCTAGCAACTTGAGACGCAAGAATTCAGTCAAAGTGACAATTGACACGTAGGACAAGATTGTTAGCTTGGATTTTTTTGCTTGTGATATAAATTAAGTCTTTGTCATATGAAAGCCAATGGGTTCCAGGATTAAACTAAACCTGATGAAATCTGCATTTTATTCTTCCGACTGTTTATTCATAATCAGTTTTCACAGATGGAAACCCTGTCAACATCATATGGCTTGACAATTGAAAAAATACTGATTCAAAACTGAAGGTGTGGGCTTTCAACATGGTGGACGTTCAGCGGCTTACAATGAGATAACTTGGTTGCAGCAATATTAGAGCTTAAGCTACACACTCAAAGTCAGAATATGTTAGCCTCAGTTCTTATCTTTACTTGTTTTTTATCTCTCTCATTTTTATGGAAATGTTGTACCTAATCCGTGTTGTAACCTTAAAGGGTGATTACTTACTTTCTTATATTTTCAACAGTATGTTTTGCATTTTTACATGTACAATGCAACAATAAAGCTGCTGATTGGTCACATGTCATTTCAGTTGTTTCTGTTCAAATTCACTGTAAAAGAAGTTGATGATACACATTTTCTTACGGACAATAAGTTTCACTGAAATACCAAAAGCTACAACAAATAACACACAACTGCCCTGCTGTAAATACCAACTAAAGCCCAATCTATTCCTGATCGATACACACCTGATAAAAAACATCACAGAGTTGAAAATGACTGACCTTTATCTGGAGGTGAAAATACATTTTTTGTAGCTAAATGTCTGTCTGGTTTTAAATGCCTTCAAAGGGTTAATGAAAACTGAACCTTCATGAGAGATGGCCTAAAACAAAGTTATATGTGGCTTCTCATTTGGATTACTGACAAGGGTTGGGGGTGGGGGGGGTGTTCTTGTGGCATAGTGGTTAGTGGGTGCACCCGACATACAGTACGGAGGACATAGCAGGCAGCTAGGGCTCAAATCTGACCTCTGACCTCGTACACTGTCCTATCTCTCAATAAAGCCAAAAAAAAGTACCAAATAACTAATTAACCAACTAACTACTGAGGCTGCTCTTCTACCAAAATAATAGGGGAAATTATTTTAACAACTGACTTTTCTTCACGCTACAAAGTCAGTTCAAAAGTAAGATTTTGCAATCTGAATATTTGAACTTCACAGAAAATTGCGGTGTACATTTAGAGTTCTGTCATCATTTACAAGAAATGAGCCAGGCTTTCCTTTAAACACTAAGCCTTTACTTTCTGTTTACCGGTGCACCTGGTTCCCAGAAGCTGGGAATAGATGCTGCCAGAAAAAACAAAACACAACAAATAAATTCCTTTCAACTTGCTCTGAATCACCGGAGGCAAAATACTCTGCCCATAAGAGGAATGATAATGTGCAGCATAGAGGCCACTGCAGCTGCAATCACCATCTAACCACTGCTTTTGATTGTCAACAGTTTCAAAAGTCACTGCACTATTGATACAAATTAAAAGAAATGATACAAAATTTAAAAAGGGCTGCACAGTGGTGCAACGGTTAGCACTGTTGCCTCACAGGGAGAAGGTTCCTGGTTCAAATCCCCATCCAACAGGAGCACTTCTATGTGGAGTTTGTATGTTCTCTGGGAGCATGTGTGGAATCAGCTCAATCCCCCCTTGACCCTGAATGGGTGAAACAGTATAGATATAGGATGAATTAATAAACACATTTTGTTTGTTTGTGATATAGGAAGGTCAACGGGAAGAAAAGACAGACCTAGAGAATTCTTGCTTGGTGTTTTGTTTGGTTGGAGTTCGCATTAGCAACCTCACCCTTGGTCATGTCAGTCTGGTTATACAACCTATTATTCTCGAGTGGAAACTGTAACCATCTTATAAATAAACCAAAAACACATTCTTTCAGTCTGTACCTTGGAAGACAAAGACACCACCCTGTACAGCCACAGAGATATGCAGCACTCACCCTCCTTTTAAATCAATTAGATTATTAAAATGTCTTTGGAATTATTTTCTATTCATTGAAGTCATGCACAATTATTTCCCATCAAGCTCCTGTTTTATTTTATACAGCACTTCAGGGGCGTCTTTGTAGCTGCAGAGGTATCCCATAGTTGCATTTTTCAATAAAGCCATTTTCACATTATGCACTCTAGAAATGTATAGAACATTTCAGACGGGCTGCCCCTGAAATCCTACTGCTATGGTTGTTCACACATGCCCCTCACAGCGGGAGACTATCCCTGTCCAACATGAGTGAGTGTCAAAATCAGCTTGATTGAACTGTTTGACAATAACTGATCAGACCAATATATGGTTTTTGTACCAGGCTGTAAACACGTTCATTTACACTGAAAAAATTTGCTTTTTTGGCTTGGGTGTGTATGTGACTTATTGTTCTTTTGGAGCCAGCCTCAAGTGGACACTCAGTGAACTGCAGGATTTCGAGCTTCCTCATTGGCTTCATTTTTCATTTTCTCACTCCTTCTTGGTCATTAAGGGATTTAAAGAGTTAATATGGTTTCTATCTAAGTAATCTTCTTTCACTCATATAGCGAATTTTCATTTTTTGATTCATCCCATTATTCGTCCACAAATCTTATTTGAGTAGAAGAGGAGGAAGTGGAAGAAGGTGAGAAAGATGAAACAGAAAAATAAAAAACTGCAGAAGACAAGAAGGTGACGGAACTGGAAAAAGGAGCAGGAGCGGAGGCAGCAGGAGCAGTGGCTTTTATAGCGTTCATTGAATTTTTGAAGACCCTACCTAGACTTGTCGCAATCATACTGCTGGTGGTTGTTTTCTTCCTCATGCTACTGTTATCTTGTGGTGTGCAAGAACCCTCCTCCTAATATTTGGAGTACTACTAATGTTTACTGTGTTAGTGGTACTACTAATACTTTTATAGAGGTATGTTACTCTTAGATTGTCCTAAATCCAATTCCAATGCTCTGATTTTTGTATGAAGGTAATGAAACAGGGGTTATAAATGTCACTTCGAAGGAGCATTTCATATCTACTGCTCAAATGTTTATTTACTTTTCTTCTGAGCTGATTAAAAAAAAATATTATTTAGCAGCATGGCAATTTGTGACAGTCACAATAACAAAAATGTAAATTACATTCTATAGAAAACAATATATATGTTTCACAATTGAATTTTTTACAATGGCTTAAAGTTCCTTGTATGGCCACTCGGGGCGGGTGATGGGTGCTAATTTCCAACTCTGCTAGGAATCTGTGCATATTTTTGTCTTTATAACGTGACACCGATAAGTGCTACTGCTTCATCTTCTTACATCGAACAAGAGAAACCAAAAGCATAGCGCCCTCTGCTTGTTAAAAATAGCATTGCGCTACATCGATTATAATTGTCCATATTTGTATGTACTGCGATGTGTTAGTAGATCCCCATCATTTATTAAAGTAGTAGTAGTCACAAAGATCTTGGCTGACCTTCTCCATACAATCTGTGTTTTTAATAATCAACATTATTTTTCTGGTATTGTTTAAATATAATGGAGAGTATCTATCATCATAATTTTTATCATTGTACTAATTATAAATGCATATATGTATCTATCTCTATCTTTATTCCCTGCATCTTCAGTATATGTGTGGCTTCAAATGTTTTTGATCATGTTGAACTTTTAATTTTTAACACACATTTGAAAGTAAAAAGATGAATCATTTGTTCTTTTTTTAACATACAGCTCGTTGACTTTCTGGAAAACGCAACTGATCTTGTGCTTTTGAGTGTGTGTTGTATGTTTTACTGCAGTTGATTATTGGTAGTGAAAAAATCTCATGTTTAAATTTTTTTTTTTTTTTTTGATGTGTCCACTTTAAATGTTCAACATTGACATAATAAAACACATTCTATTCCCAATTTCTCTCTGATTGCTTTCCTTCCTTTATAAAAAAAAATGCTGTTAGACTGATACAAATATTACTGCTCTCCTTATAACATGCAAATATATAAAATGTTTTAGTATAAACATTTGAACTAGAGCTACCTGTATAGAGATTAAAATAAGAACCTTCGTGTTGAGTTGATGATGGATTAGAAAGTGGGGAAGACACTTAACCCCAAGTATCTCGCGCTGCTTCGTTGGCGACGTATGAAAGGGATTAGTTACTTCTGATGTTCACTTTACGAAGAAGACTCTGTCACCAGTGTGTGGATGGGTAGCTGTGACATAAAAGCGCTTTGAGTCGTTAGAAGACTAGAAAAGCGAAATACAAGCACAAATCCATTTACCAATACTGTCTTTTGCAAATAATGTTTTAAAGAAAAATGCTGTAGACATCCCCGTATCTTGATACCAAAATATCAGTATTGTGACATGTGAAATAATGCATTGTGATGGAAATATTTGTGAGTTGATGAATAAAGATCTGAATTTCTTTGATTTTTTATAAATCACACACATGCACAAACAGGATCCTGTGGACATGCATTAGTGGAGAGATGTCAGAGTGGGGCTGCTACAAGCTACTAAGCAGAGAGTGCACCAGAGCAGTTTGGGGTTTGGTTCCTTGCTCAAGGGCACCTTGGCAGTGCTCGGGAAATGCATAATGCATAATGTTGTTGTTTTTTTCATTACAGTAGTTTGAGCAAATTAAGTGTTCAGTTCAACCCACATTTGATTTCAAAGCATGTTATCATTCAAAGGGTGTGTCATGTCATGACTACAAGTTTTTCAGCTTTCGTTATGCAGCCATGAAAAAGAATTCAAACATGCATTTGTTGCTCTCTTATAACCTTATAAGGAAAAGAAATGGGTGTGAGACAGCGATGAAACCAGTTAGCAGACAATAGAAGACATTTTGAGTGCAAGCACAGGAGTCTGATCACCGGAGAAAAGACGCACAGGTCGATGGACTTTCAGCTCTAAACAGTTTTCACTCATCACTGACATCTCTTTCAACAACATGGACGGTAAGCTACGATCAGCTCTTTTAAAATGTATCGAAACCATTCACTCTGATCTAAAATGACCAACTTACAGTGTGGAGATGCACACTTATCCATAAAATGATCACGTCACATGTCAAAGGCAAACTAATTTCTTAATATCTGTACAAAATGAAAAGATAACACGAAAACCCATGGCTGCGGGATGTGGGATGCCTTCAATATCTGTTTCATTCATATCAAATAACAAAATCAGAGATCTCTCTCTCTCCTATTTCTGTAGTCACATTGGGTAACAACTTAAAAATGTGTTAGTTTTGCGAGAGAAATAAATCCGATGAGGAGAAACACATGCAACAATGTGGTGTTTGTGAATGTTTCTTTTTTAGGCTGTAGAGCCATTTTCACTTTCCATCAAATAAAATGTGTCCAATTGTGGGTTTTGTCCGACATTTTCAGACTAAATCTAAATTGATTTTGTTTAATGAAAACTAAACTCTGTCACTGTTATGACATTGTTACAGTAAAAAATGTCTAGTGTTCCTTTTACTGTCTTGAAAAAAATGTTTTGAAGGAGAATGCTTCAGACATCCTCGTATCGTGTACCAAAATATTGGCATTGTGAAATAATGTAGTTTAAGCAAATAAAGTGTTCAGCTAAACCAAACCGTTACTCAATCACGAGAACAATTGAAACATGACTTTGTTGCTCCTTTTATTCTTATAAGGAAATTAAATGGGTGAGGAAGTCAGTTGCCTTCCAATAGGAGACATTGATAGTCTTTGAGTTATGTTTTCAGCTGTTTAAAGCTTTATAGCACTTCTTCCTCCTCCTCTACTTTAACATAACTATGAAGGCTTTATTCTTAAAACACATTTTTGCTAATAATAATCAGTAAAGCAATCCCATTTGACACACTCTTTAGAACAACTATTTGAATAAAACCAGTACTGGGTATTGCCAAAGGTATAGCAGCTAAGCATTCATCCTTGTTTGAAAAGGTTCAATTAGCATCAAGATTAAAGAGGACTGGATAAACATATTGGGATTTTTTTTTTAAAGTTACAGAAGGAAGTTGACATAACTATCTTGTTAATTTGGAAAAGCATGGCTGTTTTTTTACTGAATTGACAAGAAATATCTCGAAATAACGACAATGTTCTACATGAAAAAATACAAATCTGCTCAGTTTTAGAAGTTAACTATCTCGTAAATTCTTTTGGGGAAAAAGAGCATTTTTTTTAAAAGTACAAAATGATAAATAATACTAAAATAAGCTAATAGCAGTCTGGGACATCCCTGCCTGTGTGAAATGATGTTACCTGTTTTCTATACAAAATGTCTTCCCCTACATTTTGAAAAAATCAACAGTTTATTTTTTTATTTTATTTTTTATTTTTGGCCCTTCTCTCTTTTTGAAAATGAATACAAATTAAAATGTCATCTTTATTTTTAACCACTTTGGGTGACATCGCTGAAATGGGTTAGGGTACTGGAGCCACTTTGAAATTCAAGGCTTTATATGCGATTTTTTTGATCCAGCAGATGTCGCCCTTGAGCACCAGCATAAAACCAAAACAACTTGCGCTGCATTGTTGTGTTAGCATGCTAATGCTAGCGATCTTTATTATGCTCCTATCATCACACTGCATGTAAATTTACCTGAAATGAGCGTGATCTAGAAACACAGTTAAGCAGTGAGTACAGTATGTTATTCTTCTTTTCTCTAGTCCCTCAATTAAACAACTTTTATATGCGAAGGGATGAGCCGGCCGGCTGTCCCGGCGATGTGAACAAAGTGAAGATAGGACTAGGAAAACTCGGAAAGCATCACAGACAGTGGGACTTGGGTGTTAAAATCATTGTAGACAGTCATGACTCACAGAGTTATTTTCAGAGGATATACTTGATTTCTATTACATTTAGGTGTGAAAAATCGCATGTAAAGCCTTTAAATAAAACTTATTCAACATTGGGTTTTGAATGACACACACAGGCGATTTTGGCAGAAAAGGGAACTCCCATGATTCCCCGCCAGCCCCAACGTCATCTTTTGTTATTATATTAATAGAGAGCCTCCTGGCGGCAGAATCTACATACTGTGCCTTTAAGTCAAATATTCTTGTTCTTCAACAACAGATGAGAGTGAAGCAGAGGAAATGCAGCTGGTGTCTGAAATCACATTGATTTCCCGTGTCACTATTTTGAATGGTGCACCATTGATAATTTTTTCTTCCTGCAGTCGCCTTGTCTTTTTTGTGACAGAATAAGCATAGATAGGCAAATCGGTAGTAGGCCATCACCACATTTTCATAGTATACCAACCAGCTGTTTTTATAAACAGTTATTCGCGTACAAATGCAGCTGACAATCCACTCTAAATTGTTGTTTCTCATCATCCAGAAGGCAACTGCACCAAGGAAACTATGCATTACGTTAAAAAGGGAATGGAGCCCGATAGCCAGTCAGCAGGACGCGTGCCAAAGGAAGAGAACAACACCAAGGCTCTCAACAATAACTTTAGGAATGGTTGGTCGAAATTAGCAGGCCCTGCATCCAAATCCTTGGTGATTGATTTCTCAGCTTTTGTAGTTTTGTCTGACAACCATGGATCGAGAAGAGAGGCAGAAGAACTCACAGAAATACTGCCAATGCCAAAAGGAAAAGAGGCTGATGGAGGTGTTGCAGAAGTACCAGTGAGGGAAGGAACAACACCAACAGGTAAAACATAGTCCTGCTTTGTATCAGGGTAGGCCCAAATGAATTTCCAAATAAACTACAATTAGAAATCATAGCAGCAGTTCCCAACAAAATGGACAATAACCATAGTAAAAGTTTTTAGCATAAACTCCGACCCACATGACCATGCACAATTTAAGCTATGCAAACCATGACATGTATCACTGATCCGTTCCAGCGCTAAGTGTAAAACACTTTACCAGAACCAACATAATGAATGGTCAAAAATCTTTGTTAAGATGCCATAAACAAACAGGCTACTTACTCTGAGTGACTTTTTCCTTGTAGAGCCACCAGCTAGGATTGTCATCGCAAGAACACCTGCAGCAGGGAAAAGCATCAAAGGTAAAGATATGTGGAGAGATGATTTTTTAAAGACAAGTGCAGACAAACAACCTACAGCTTCAGATACTGTGATGTACCACAGAGCACTTGTCTAGGCCCGGTGGCTCGGTGGTTTTCTTCTTTAAATTGAGAAATATAAAGAATTGGGGCCAGATGCATAAAAATATAGTGGTTAGCTACTTAAAGCGTGTTTAGGTGTAAATACTAACATATTAATTTACTTATTTTAGACTGGTTTTTCAAACTGTATGCAACTGTGATAAGAGCTCTTTTATTGTGCATGCGCATATTTGAACTTTTATAGCAAGAAATTGCCTTTGACTTTTTTTTTTTTCGCATATTGATCCTTCCGTCAACTACCCCACTCAATAGACCTGTCAGTGCAGAACAGTGTAGAAAAGTCCTTACTAGAAGTTGTGGCTATTGTTAGTGTGTACACAAGCAATCAATCATATGTATCTGTAACCAGCAGAAGGGATTTCTCAATCAACCATAACTGGAAGTCAAATCTGGTTAACTCATTCTTATCTCAAAATTGAGTATACAATTAAACATGGGGAAATGACTCAAATGCTGATTAAAATAATAATCAAATTTAGTACAAAAATAAATGTACAGGTTCACCTTTCAGCAGTCCCTAAAATGCACAGTACCAATCTAATATGACTCTTCTCTTCTAGTTCTAAAAACATACAGGATTGTCCTGCTGGGAGAAACCAAAGCTGGGAAAAGCAGCCTGGCAAACACCATATTTGAAGAGGATGTGTTCAAAGTCAAACATAGCCCCACTTCTGATGATAAAGAAAAAGAAGATGTAGGAGAAGAAAACGATGTGGAGGAGGAGGAAGAAGATGTAGGAGAAGAAAAGAAAGTAGAGGAGGAGGAAGAAGAAGATGTAGGAGAAGAAAACAAAGTAGAGGAGGAAGAAGTGGAAGAAGAAGGTGAGAAAAAAACAGATGATGAGGAATCCGATAAGAAAGACGAAACAGAAACAGAAAAAACTGCAGAAGACAAGAAGGTGACAGAACTGAAAAAAGGGAAAGAAACAGAGAAAAAGGCAGGATTCAAAAGAGCCGGTGGTGGACTATTTACCGTTATAGGTAGTGTCGTCGGGATCTTTTTTGGGAGAGTAGGAGTAGCATTGGCAGTGCTAGGAGTTATACCGTTAGAAGTTATAGCACCTGTCGCAGCAGTAGCAGAAGCATTAGTTGCAGGAGCGAGGGCAGCAGGAGCAGTGGTAGCAAGAGCAGTGGCAGCAGGAGCAGTGGCAGCAGGAGCAGTGGTAGCAAGAGCAGTGGCAGCAGGAGCAGTGGTAGCAAGAGCAGTGGCAGCAGGAGCAGTGCTAGCAGTAGCAGTGGCAGCAGGAGCAGTGGCAGCAGGAGCAGTGGCAGCAGGAGTAGTGGCAGCAGGAGCAGTGGTAGCAGTGGCAGCAGGAGCAGTGGCAGCAGGAGCAGTGGTAGCAAGAGCAGTGGCAGCAGGAGCAGTGGCAGCAGGAGCAGTGGTAGCAAGAGCAGTGGCAGCAGGAGCAGTGGCAGCAAGAGCAGTGGCAGCAGGAGCAGTGCTAGCAGTAGCAGTGGCAGCAGGAGCAGTGGTAGCAGGAGCAGTGGCAGCAGGAGTAGTGGCAGCAGGAGCAGTGGTAGCAGTGGCAGCAGGAGCAGTGGCAGCAGGATCAGTGGTAGCAAGAGCAGTGGCAGCAGGAGCAGTGGCAGCAGGAGCAGTGGTAGCAAGAGCAGTGGCAGCAGGAGCAGTGGCAGCAAGAGCAGTGGCAGCAGGAGCAGTGCTAGCAGTAGCAGTGGCAGCAGGAGCAGTGGTAGCAGGAGCAGTGGCAGCAGGAGTAGTGGCAGCAGGAGCAGTGGTAGCAGTGGCAGCAGGAGCAGTGGCAGCAGGAGCAGTGGTAGCAGTGGCAGCAGGAGCAGTGGCAGCAGGAGCAGTGGTAGCAAGAGCAGTGGCAGCAGGAGCAGTGCTAGCAGTAGCAGTGGCAGCAGGAGCAGTGGTAGCAGGAGCAGTGGCAGCAGGAGTAGTGGGAGCAGGAGCAGTGGTAGCAGTGGCAGCAGGAGCAGTGGCAGCAGGAGCAGTGGCAGCAGTGGCAGCAGGAGCAGTGACAGCAGGAGCAGTGCTAGCAGTAGCAGTGGCAGCAGGAGCAGTGGCAGCAGGAGCAGTGGCAGCAGGAGTAGTGGCAGCAGGAGCAGTGGTAGCAGTAGCAGTGGCAGCAGGAGCAGTGGTAGCAGGAGCAGTGGTAGCAAGAGCAGTGGTAGCAAGAGCAGTGGCAGCAGGAGCAGTGGCAACAAGAGCAGTGGCAGCAGGAGCAGTGGTAGCAGGAGCAGTGGTAGCAGGAGCAGTGGTAGCAGGAGCAGTGGCAGCAGGAGCAGTGGCAGCAGGAGCAGTGGCAGTGGCAGTGGCAGTGGCAGTGGCAGCAGGAGCAGGAGCAGGAGCAGCTTTTATAGCTCAAAAGAGTTACCAGTTCATTGAATTTTTAAAGACCCAACCTAGACTTGTCGCGATCATACTGCTGGTGGTTGTCTTCTTCCTCATGCTACTGTTATCTTGTGGTGTGCAACAACCCTCCTCCTAATATTTGGAGTACTACTAATGTTTACTGTGTCAGTGGTACTACTAATACTTTTATAGAAGTACGTTACTCTTAGATTGCCCTAAATCCGACTCCTCTGAGTAGAAAGGTATCAAAAATTACGTTTGAAGAAGGTGACAGAACTGAAAAAAGGGAAAGAAACAGAGAAAAAGGCAGGATTCAAAAGAGCCGGTGGTGGACTATTTACCGTTATAGGTAGTGTCGTCGGGATCTTTTTTGGGAGAGTAGGAGTAGCATTGGCAGTGCTAGGAGTTATACCGTTAGAAGTTATAGCACCTGTCGCAGCAGTAGCAGAAGCATTAGTTGCAGGAGCGAGGGCAGCAGGAGCAGTGGTAGCAAGAGCAGTGGCAGCAGGAGCAGTGGCAGCAGGAGCAGTGGTAGCAAGAGCAGTGGCAGCAGGAGCAGTGGCAGCAAGAGCAGTGGCAGCAGGAGCAGTGCTAGCAGTAGCAGTGGCAGCAGGAGCAGTGGTAGCAGGAGCAGTGGCAGCAGGAGTAGTGGCAGCAGGAGCAGTGGTAGCAGTGGCAGCAGGAGCAGTGGCAGCAGGAGCAGTGGTAGCAAGAGCAGTGGCAGCAGGAGCAGTGGCAGCAGGAGCAGTGGTAGCAAGAGCAGTGGCAGCAGGAGCAGTGGCAGCAAGAGCAGTGGCAGCAGGAGCAGTGCTAGCAGTAGCAGTGGCAGCAGGAGCAGTGGTAGCAGGAGCAGTGGCAGCAGGAGTAGTGGCAGCAGGAGCAGTGGTAGCAGTGGCAGCAGGAGCAGTGGCAGCAGGAGCAGTGGTAGCAGTGGCAGCAGGAGCAGTGGCAGCAGGAGCAGTGGTAGCAAGAGCAGTGGCAGCAGGAGCAGTGCTAGCAGTAGCAGTGGCAGCAGGAGCAGTGGTAGCAGGAGCAGTGGCAGCAGGAGTAGTGGGAGCAGGAGCAGTGGTAGCAGTGGCAGCAGTGGCAGCAGGAGCAGTGGCAGCAGTGGCAGCAGTGGCAGCAGTGGCAGCAGGAGCAGTGGCAGCAGGAGCAGTGCTAGCAGTAGCAGTGGCAGCAGGAGCAGTGGTAGCAGGAGCAGTGGCAGCAGGAGTAGTGGCAGCAGGAGCAGTGGTAGCAGTAGCAGTGGCAGCAGGAGCAGTGGTAGCAGGAGCAGTGGTAGCAAGAGCAGTGGTAGCAAGAGCAGTGGCAGCAGGAGCAGTGGCAACAAGAGCAGTGGCAGCAGGAGCAGTGGTAGCAGGAGCAGTGGTAGCAGGAGCAGTGGTAGCAGGAGCAGTGGCAGCAGGAGCAGTGACAGCAGGAGCAGTGGCAGCAGGAGCAGTGGCAGTGGCAGTGGCAGTGGCAGTGGCAGCAGGAGCAGGAGCAGGAGCAGCTTTTATAGCTCAAAAGAGTTACCAGTTCATTGAATTTTTAAAGACCCAACCTAGACTTGTCGCGATCATACTGCTGGTGGTTGTCTTCTTCCTCATGCTACTGTTATCTTGTGGTGTGCAACAACCCTCCTCCTAATATTTGGAGTACTACTAATGTTTACTGTGTCAGTGGTACTACTAATACTTTTATAGAAGTACGTTACTCTTAGATTGCCCTAAATCCGACTCCTCTGAGTAGAAAGGTATCAAAAATTACGTTTGAAGGGAAGAAATCAAGGGGCTGGATAGTCATCCTATAACATGAACCTTACAATTATTTCTCCAAAGTTTAAAGCATCGAGCCAGATCACTGTATCTCCTTTAGAGTATTGAGATTGGTGCTAAGTCTCAGAACACTTTTCTGGGAAAACGATTGTGTCAGATTGCGTTGGATGTCGGATAATTCCAATGCTCTGATTTTTGTATTAAGGTTAGGGGGTTATAAATGCCACTTTGCGGGAGCATTTTATATCTACTGCTCAAATGTTTATTTACTTTTCTTCTGAGCTGATTTTAAAAAATACATTATTTAGCAGCATGACAATTTGTGACAGTCACAATAACAAAAATGTAAATTACATTCCAAGTTCCTTGTATGGCCACTCGAGGCGGGTGATGGGTGCTAATTTCCAACTCTGCTAGGAATCTGTGCATATTTTTGTCTTTATAACGTGACACCGATAAGTGCCACTGCTTCATCTTCTGACATTGAACAAGAGAAACCAAAAGCATAGCGCCCTCTGCTTGTTAAAAATAGCATTGCGCTACATATTTTTGTCGCATCGATTAAAATTGTCCATATTTGTATGTACTGCGATGTGTTAGTAGATCCCCATCATTTATTAAAGTAGTAGTAGTCACAAAGATCTTGGCTGACCTTCTCCATACAATCTGTGTTTTTAATAATCAACATTATTTTTCTGGTATTGTTTGAATATAATGGAGAGTATCTATCATCATAATTTTTATCACAGTAGTAATTATAAATGCATATATGTATCTATCTCTATATTTATTCCCTGCATCTTATCTAACACTTTATGTGTGTGGCTTCAAATGTTTTTGATCATGTTGAACTTTTAATTTTTAACACACATTTGAAAGTAAAAAGATGAATCATTTGTTATTTTTTTAACATACAGTTCGGTGACTTTCTGGAAAACGCAACTGATCTTGTGCTTTTGAGTGTGTGTTGTATTTTTTACTGCAGTTGATTATTGGTAGTGAAAAAAACTTATGTTTTAAAAAATATATATATATATTGATGTGTCCACTTTAAATGTTCAACATTGACATAATAAAACACATTCTATTCCCAATTTCTCTCTGATTGCTTTCCTTCCTTTATAGAAAATTGCTGTTAGACTGATATAAATATTACTGCTCTCCTTATAACATGCAAATATATAAAATGTTTTAGTATAAACATTGGACCTAGAGCTACCTGTATAGAGATTAAAATAAGAACCTTCGTGTTGATTTGATGATAGATTAGAAAGTGGGGAAGACACTTAACCCCAAGTATCTCGCGCTGCTTCGTTGGCGACGCATGAAAGGGATTAGTTACTTCTGATGTTCACGTTACGAAGAAGACTCTGTCACCAGTGTGTGGATGGGTAGGTGTGACATAAAAGCGCTTTGAGTCGTCAGAAGAATAAAGATAGATTTTTTATACAAAATGTTTATATACTTTATTAATCTCCAAGGGGAAATTTGGTTTACACTGTTATTTATAGTGACATGCTTCTCACACACATAGGCCCGAATCACACACATGCACAAACAGGATCCTGTGGACATGCATTGGTGGAGAGATGTCAGAGTGGGTGCTACAAGCTACTAAGCAGATTGGGGTTCGGTGCCTTGCTCAAGGGCACCTCGGCAGTGCTCGGGAAGTGCCCTGGCACCTCTCCAGTAACCAGACCAACTTCCATATTATGGTCCACACCAGGACTTGAACCGGCAACCCTTCTGTTCCCAACCCCTATGGACTGAGCTACTGCAACCCCAATTGAGGTCTAATTGCAACGAAATGGCCTTAAGAGTTTTTTATTCTTGCAAGAAGGAGCAAATACACAGAGTGTGACACAAGGTAGAGTCTGTCAGAAGCTCAAAGGGGAAACACACTTATACAATGTATCAAAGGGGAGGGGTGGATAAAGACAAACTCTGTGGTAGGGCAGATTAAGAGTTTAGTGCTAAAACATAGTCTAGGCAGTTTCTGTATCTTAATTCAAAGACAAGCAGACACTCATGCAAAAGTTTGCGGTAAAACAGATGTTCTTGCAGAGGCCTCTGAAAAACAGGAAATGCTCGGGCCAGGTGCCTTGAACAGCGGTATTTTCTAAATGAGTAAAGTTATTTTGGCACAGCCGCATAATGTTTTTTTTTTTCATTACAGTAGTTTGAACAAAGAAAGTCTTCAGTTAAACCCACATTTTATTTCAAAGCATGGAATCATTCAAAGCGTGTGGTGTGTTGTCATGACTACAGGTTTTGTGGCTTTCGTTGTGCAGCCATGAAACAGAATTCAAACATGCATTTGTTGCTCTCTTATAACCTTATAAGGAAAAGAAATGGGCGTGAGACAGCGATGAAACCAGTTAGCGGACAATAGAAGACATTTTGTGTGCAAGCACAGGAGTCTGATCACCGGAGAAAAGACGCACAGGTCGGTGGACTTTCAGCTCTAAACAGTTTTCACTCATCACTGACATCTCTTTCAACAACATGGACGGTAAGCTACGATCAGCTCTTTTAAAATGTTTTGAAACTGTTCACTCTGATCTAAAATGACCAACTTACAGTGTGGAGATGCACACTTATCCATAAAATGGTCACGTCACATGTCAAAGGCAAACTCATTTCTTCATATCTGTAAAAAATGAAAAGATAACACGAAAACCCATGGCTGCATGTGGGATGCCTTCAATATCTGTTTCATTAAAACTTGATCAAATAACAAAATCAGAGATCTCTCTCTCTCTCTCTCTCTCTCTCTCACTCTCTCGCAAAACATCTGCTTGTTTGGCCTATTGTCTTTTTTTTTCTTAAGAGAAAAATTTGAATTCCTATTTCTATAGCCACATAGTTTTTTTTAATGACATTTAACATTTGTAACTGGAAAGTGTTATGACTATTGATGAATAATTGTTGCTTCAAGTGAGTAAAAAACAAAACAGATAACAGAAGATAATGTGCAAAAGATGTGCATTCAAAAAGACAACAACAAATCTGCATGGACATGAAATGAACCTATATGTGCTTAGTGTAACAGCGTTATAACCGGGTATTACTCTTCTGATCAGAAAGGCCAGTGTAAGCCGTATTAAGTTGAATTCAGCCATTGGTTTGTTTCTGTGAATGAAGGGAAATACTTATAATTTAAGAGAGCAGTTGTTTGTGATTACTGGTGTATTTGCATTGTGATATAAGCTGGGTGCGAAGGCTTTGTGTACGGATTTCACGCCTTCAATTTATTAAATATAGTTATTCATTATTAATACTATTAGTAAATAAATAACTAATTTGAGACTGATTTGAGTGATATTTTGGTTATATTTCCCTGGTGCCCCAAGAGTGATTAAACATAGTTTAATGATATTCTTATTTATATTATTAATACTGAAATATAATTATTAAAGAATATAACCAAAGTTGACTTGATACAACCCCAACAATATATACAAGCTACTAACTTACTGAAAGAATTGTATAGAGAACTGAAAAGCATTACAGTGACAAATTTTGTAACCTATAGCAACGCTAAACCCCGGTGAGGGCTCTGAAATTGGGGTCGTGGGCACTGCCAGTGCAAAATGTGGACACAGGCCCTTAAGCTATATACTGAAAAGCTATATGATACAAAAATCAGCAACTATACCACCAAGCTCCTGAGAAATGTAGTATAATTCATATTAATGATGTGACATTGTTCCCTTTCAGGCTCAAGGAGACTTGTTATCTTGGGGAAAACTGGATCTGGGAAAAGCAGCCTGGTGAACACCATATTTAGAGAGGACATATGCAAAATCAACCATACTTCCAAATCTGAAACAAGTGAATGCAAAGCAGCAACCAAATGTGTTAATGGAAAGAGCCTCACTTTGATCGACACTCCTGGTTTCTTCGACACCAACATGTCAGAAAATGGTCTGAAGCCTGAGATGGTGAAGTGTATTGTTGAGAGCGCCCCTGGGCCTCATGCTTTTCTCATTGTGTTTAAAGTGGAGAAATTCACAGAGCACGAACAGGCAGTCATTACCAAAATAACAGAACACTTTTCTGAAGAAGCTTTAAAATTTGCAACAGTTGTCTTTACTCATGGTGATCAGCTCCAAGAAGGACAGACAATTAAAGATTTTGTCCGCGAGGATCAGAAGCTGAGTGATCTGGTGAAGAAGTGTGGAGGCCGCTGCCATGTCATCGACAACAAATATTGGAAAGAAAAGCCAAAGGATGAATACAGGAGCAACCAGTTCCAGGTGGAAGAGATACTTAAGACAGTGGAGAAGACGATAAAGGACAACAAGGGTGGCTACTACACCAATGAGATGCTTCAAGAAGTGGAGAACAAAATACAAGACGAGATGGAACCCATTAGAAAGTCATCAAAAAACATGTCAGAGGAAGAGATCAGAGAGAAGGCTAAGCTTAACGTCTTTGAGAAGCTTTTGATTCTAATGACAGGTACAGGAGTAGGTGTAGTGTTAGGAGCTTACTTTGGTGTGAAAGCAATGATCAAATTAGTTCTTAAAATATTGAAAGGTCTTAAAGACATGACAAATTCATGTTTAGGAATTTCAAAGTTAGCAGGAGGAGACAAATCAGCAGAAGAAGAAGTTGAAACACTTGTAGCAGCAGGAGCAGCAGCTGGAACAGCAGCTAGAACAATCCCATCAGCAGCATTCAAGGCTTTAGCAGTGGCTGCTGGAGGTGTGGCAGGAGGTGTGGCAGGAGGTGTGACAGGATGTCTTGCAGCTGAGGAAGCAGAAACAATGCAGGAAGCAGCAGAGAAGGCAGCAGATGCAGTCAAGAAAGGAGCCAATTATATCTTAAAAACAATAGATGAGATAGAACTAATCTAAAATTCACTCTCCTTCAGATTAACCAACCTGTTCTGAAATGACCAAATTATTTGCTGCTGTGCTCTCCTTGTGTTTGTAAGTTGAAAGCGTGTGCATGTTGTTCCTAATTAGCATATGTAACCGCCCACTAATGCCCATAAAACAGCATGAGTGCAGGGCAGACTCACAGAAACACATGCTGGTAGCAAAAAAAACAAGGTTGTGGAGATGCCTGGGACTTCTAACGCAGAATAAACTTTAGCAGTTAGAAGTGGAGGTACTACTGCAGGAGGTCAGCAGCAAACAAACTGTTTGATTCAGCAGTGGGATTCAAATTAAATATTGTAAACCCTACGGACTAATATTATACAAATGTAGTTTTACATGAAATGCAATGAATCCCAGAATCTTCTTAAAATCTTCGTACTAGGATCTAAGCACAAATTTCTTCATAAGAATGAATGGTGAATGAGGCACAATGTCCTCAAAATCAGAGGAATAAAGTAACATAATACATTGACTTTTGTAATGAACTTACTGGGCTGTTGATTAAATGTTTGACAGAAATCTTTATTTTGAAAATTGTTGTGTAATAGATATCCATTTAACCTTTTATCTCCAGTTTCAGAGTTGCTGTTTAATGTCTAAATGTTTTCTTGTGTTTTTCACTGAAGTAGATTAATGTTAGATAAGAAATGTGGGCTGATAGATGTCATTATTATTGACGTGAACAGAATGATTTTCATTGAACCCTCTCAATCCTTTGTATTCTGAACATATATATCAAACATAGCAATAAAAATATCAACACTCATTTCTTTTGTAAGTCCTTTTTTCTATAGAAACTCTGGAAAAACACTCTGGAAAAATGTGGATTCTTGTAATATATGGGAGAAGAAAAGTATTCCAGTATACTTTGGGAAAGTATAAAAAGGGTGAACTTTTCAAAAACAAACAAATCAACAGTGTTAAAGGTCAAATATGTCAGATATCTGCTGAAGTAAACGATAAAGTAACCTTACTATATGATCAGACATTAAGGAAACATGATATGTTGAAGTGCTGGCTTCTCTGACAACAATGCAGCAGCTAGTATGTCGTCCTTCTAACTTTAGATTCTGGTCCTGAATGCTCTGGATTTGTTTGGACCAGAGAAGTAGGTGGTTTTAAGGCACCACAGGCGGCAATTTTGCCCCTCGCACCTCGGATTTCCAGGCAAACCAAGTTGCAGTGATGATAACATTCAAGTGATCTGCTTCAAATATAACTGATTGTACCCGACCTAAAAAGCCTCTGCATGTTTCTAATGAGTTCTCTGCAATGTTTGAATTTTGACTGCAGAACCCATTTTAAACACTAGGTGTCATAGTTACATATTGATTTTTATTAGAATGTTTGGGAAAATTTAAATTTATAAAACCTGTTATGAATGTATTTTTCTTGGGTATTTACATTAACATAAATATTTCCAACAGTAATCAAAGCCAGAGAATTCTGTCATTTCATATTTTTGTCTTGTCATGGCAGATACAACATGTTTATCTTTGCCGTGGAAACACCAGATGTATAAGGAAGCATACTTGGTATGTAAAGGACTAGAACCTCAATGAGTAAGCTTTAATGTAAGGTATGGGATATTCACAAGTGCATGAGTGACAGAAAAAAATAAGGTTAGTTTTGCTTTAATTTTTTCTTGATGCTTTCTGACCCGACACTATATAACTTGTGTTTGACTTTTCTATAATAACTGAATAGTGGAGCTTCCTGACATGCAACAGAACTGGTTGTTCATACGCACGCTGATAAAAATAGAAGTGTACTGTGTGATGTGCTCATTAGCCTGCTGCCCAGAACCACGTCAGACAGGTGGAAAAACCAGGTGGTGGAAACTGGAGCCAGACAGAGGAAGACACGTTGTCACGTCCTTGAGATCAGAGTCATTCTCTAAACCCTCGACTTGTCTACATTTTCTCAAGAATGGATGGTAAGTTATGGTTACTTATTCCCAATTATAAATACAAATGCAATTATTTCAGTGAGTCACTTGGAATAACAGGTTATTTTGCAAAGTGCCTGCATTTCATATCATTGATTGTGAGTATATTGTAGAACATTTAGGTAACAGAGCACTTGTTGTTAAAGCCCTAATAACTTAACTAAGTTTGGCTACTTTACATGTAGTTTTTCTATAAATTTGTATGTTTCACCCTCACCTTTATGTGCCAGCATGCATATCAGTCCATCTTGTAAACTATTGTTACAGTGACAATAATTCTCACACAGACTAAGTTAATAAGATATTTAAAACCATCTTGTGTAATGTAGTATAATATACCTTTCCAATACAGCTGTGTTAATATCAATTTAAAGTACTTGTATTTATAAGTATAAACAGCAACCTCACAATAATGTGCATATGAATGACCAAGGATGCAGGTTTTATCTTTTCAAGGTTTCTGCCTGTTAAAAGGATATCTGTCCTTAACACTGCAGCACAGTTTTTGCCATGATTGTGCATGGAATTTTCATGTTGGGTTTTCTTTTGTAAAGTGTTGTAAAATAAAAACTCTGACATCAATATCACTGAGACAAAGTCATTATTGTCTTTCAGAATCGACAAAAAGAGTAGTTGTCTTGGGAAAAACTGGAGCTGGGAAGAGCAGCCTGGCTAACACCATTTTTGGAGAGACTGTGTTCAAGACAGACAGTTCAGCCAAATCGGGTACGACAGAATGCCAAGCAGAAAACAAATGTGTCAATGGCAGAAGCATTATGTGGATCGACACTCCTGGGTTCTTCGACACAGACAGAGCTCAGGAGGAGATGAAGCCTGAAATACTCAGGTGTATCATAGAGTGCGCTCCTGGGCCTCATGTTTTTCTCATCCTGCTTAAAGTGGAGAAATTCACCAAGCACGAACAGGAAGTCGTTAAAGAGATACAAAAGTATTTCTCAGAGGAAGCTTTAAAATTTGCCGTAGTTCTCTTTTCTCATGGCGACCAGCTCCCTGAGGAAATGAAGATCGAGGAGTTTGTCGAACAATGTGAATCTCTGAGGGACCTGGTGAAGAAGTGTGGAGGCCGGTGCCACGTCTTTGACAATAAATACTGGAAGACCAAAGAGCAGGATGAATACAGGAACAATCAGTTCCAGGTGGAAGAGCTTCTCAAAACAATAGAAAAACTGATTGAAGAGAACAAAGGAGGCTGTTTTACCAACGAGTTACTAGAAGCAGTGGAAAGAGACGAACAACAAGAACAAGAGAACATCAGACGATCATCTGCAAACAAGTCAACTGAGGAGATCATACACATGGCTAAAACCGAAGTGTTGGCAAAGCAGATGTTTAAATTTGCAGGTGTTAAAACAGGAGCACTGTTGGGAGCCTTTCTTGGTGGAGCAATGGAATTCATGAGCCTTGAAACTTGGATTTAAGAAGTAAAAATACAGATGTGTTATCAAAGTTTGCACAGCACTCACCAAAATCAAAGTCAAGGTAAAAATTAACTATACAAAAAAACTACATCAAATTTGCATTTCCAACAGTTTTTCAATACTGTCATAGCTTACCATATCTAGTTTTATTAACACCTGCATGATAGCAACACGTTTTAAATATTGTGAAATGAATGTATATAAGACCTTAGATTACAAGGTAGGAGGTTATTGTTGATTTGTAATAATAATGAGGTGTCCAATAATTTGATTTGGACTTGTGTATGGAGTTCATTGTGTTCAATTCATTTTTTTCCTTTAATGTTTGGTGTAGGTGTCAGATAAGCAACTGTCAATGGTTGCATAGAGAGAATGTCCTGACCATTGACAACCTCGGGTATTGAAAAATGAAGCCAATGCGGAAGTGCAAAAAACTGTGCATGTTGTAGCTGTTTGACAGGAGGCTGAGGACCCGCCTCAGCTCCACTTATTTGCCTGTTTCTAGGCTAAATTGAAAGTTTGTTTAGCAGTTCCAATATGGAAACCTCCATAGTAGGACTTGAAACACCTCTTCAGAAACCAATGGGTGACATCACTGAGACTACGTCCATGTGTTATTCACTCAACATAATCTGCCGAGCATTCAAGCAAAGTCTGCCTTAGTTTGGGTGTGTCTCTAGGGAGTGAATGGCTCTATGACTTTCCATCACAATGCCATTTGTTTTAAAATCACATTACATTCTAATTTGAACGTTTATTTGAAGAAATGTCTTACCTTAAAAGAGTGTCAGGATGTCTGATCTAAGCATGGGACATGTTAACCTTGACTAAAATGAAATGTAAAAAGTGGAAGTGTATTTTCGCAACAACTTTTTTATATTTGTACTTTTTTTTAGAAGGGATATGGATGGTTATTGTTATTATTTAGCAGAGGAAATGTTTTTGATATCCATGATGAGCACATGTGTGCTGAAAAAAACCTTTTGATTCTGGATCTTTCATGGAGGATTTTTCTTTGTTCAAACATTATATGCAACAATAAATCAGGAAATCCATCAAGTGTTTACTAGAGTCTTTTGTTTCAGCAGTGGGTGCATTGAATACAATTCATTTAGCAGAGGTTTGTATCCAAAGCGACAAACATCAGAGAGTAAGTAAAACACAAGTAAGGATCTGGAGAGGAGGAAACAACATCAGTAAGTGCAACAAAATCTGATTGGACACATACTGTAGGTGCTGACAGGATATGCACAGAGGCAAAGCACATCATCCACAGCTGTTAAATATAAAAGTGTGACAGAATTAAGCATTTAGTCTGTACACCAAATATCATAAAACTTCACTGTAGTTACTTTATATGCCATAAATGTTTGTGGCTTTCTTGCTACACCCTGTTTGTTTTCTGCTTTACATGGAATCATACCTGTTACTTATTTTGGCTTCTTACCTTCACCTGTAAGCCTCACCTCTGCTGTCGGACCTGAGTGGGTCACTGTTTCAGATCCAGAAACACAGAAGAAGAAGGGGGACAAAGGAATACAAAAAAAACAACCTTACGGCTGGTACATCCATACTCAATGTGTACAGTTCTGATTACAACACAGAAAAGCTTAGGATAAGGAAACGTTCAGACTGCAAGACTGATTAAAGCACAATGAAACTCGTCCTTTTGCCAACATATTAACACATGTCTATGTCGTTAAGAAAAGCAATGCATGCACACGTTTTTTGGTACATCCTCGTACAAGATAAAGTCACAAAGTAGATGTTTAAATATAAAATATATATGTAGCTATTTGAGGTACACAATTCAGATTTTTGGTGTATGAACAAACGTAATGTGTCTTGATCATTCCATCAGCCGGTAAACAAGTCAGACAAGTCATAGTGAGCAAGAGGTGAGTCAGAGCAGGAGAACTCAGAGTAGAGACGTGTCGCTTGTCGCTAGATCCAACTAATTTGTCTGCAAAGATTTCAACATTTGACAGCATGGACGGTAAGGACATTTTTATTGTTATATTTCAGCTTCTGAGCCCTATAAAGTACAAAATATTGTATTTTTTGTATTTGTATGTTTTTGAAGCGGGAGTATTTCACTTTTTTAAAATAAGGACACACATCAAACATTCTTGTGACAATGGGCTTGAAATATTGTTCATATATTAAATTTTTTACTGTCATGAAAAAAGGAAATCTATAGATGCAACTGCATGACTTATTAAGCAAACAGGACCATGAGCGGCAAATTGATCATTTCTAGTTTCAACTAGGCACTCTATTGTAGATCAGCACTTACCGAGTGCCCTTTGTCCAATTGACATTCCTTGGACCTCACTCACAGTTGTATAAATTAAGATTACGTCTATAAACTAATAAGATGAGTTAAGACACAAGAGTCACAGTCAATCTCGTCTCTGATGGTCTTGCATTTTTTAGCTCATAAATGGAAATGGATTTGAGTCCGTTTTACACCTATGGTTCATTTGCTCCGGTCCGAATCATGGCTGCAAAGTATTAACTTAAATCAATAAACAACAAATGAGCATAGGCTGTAGGGTCTTCAAGCTGTTTGGAAGTCAGATGAGTGATGCTTGGTCATCATCTGTACCCTGCCCCCAACTAGAGGGGAACTGGAATTGAATAATTACCTCAAGTTTGGTCTGTATCAAATATGGGGTATACAGTATATGGTATTCCATTTTTTGTTTTATTATTAGAAATCAATCAATCAAACTTTATTTGAATAGCATTTTTCATACAATAATATATCACAAAGTGCTTTTACATCAATATAAATCAAACAGCAACAACATGACTCTCTCCCCCACCGCTACCCCTCAATCCAAAAACTAAGGTAAAATAACTATTTTAAAACAGGTACTGACGGACTGAGGAAACACGAACATTAATTCTTAATGAGGAAACACAGGAGGTTAAAAATGTTAAAAAACTAGATGAAATGAGATTCAGTTAAAAGCTAGACTAAAAAGGTAGGCCTCTTAGAAACATCCGTCTAACTTTCTATCAACACAAAAATAAACTTTAAAACAATTCTCTGTGATCTGTGTCTCAGATCTATCTACTTGAGTAAAACCATGAACCCACCACACCTATATGATTTACTTAATTCAACCTAATTGCACCTTGTGTTTAAATCTCCAGCACAATAAACCAATAGGGAAAACCCTTCAAGAACCAATGTGTGGGGACTGATGAACTGAAACAGAATTCTTATTCTTTTACAGTGCCAGCTACAAAGACGATCGTCCTCGTTGGAAAAACGGGAGTTGGAAAGAGTAGCCTGGCTAACACCATATTTGGAGAGGCCATATTCCAAATAAATCACCTCAATGGCTTGACAAATAATTGCTCTCAAGCTGAAACCAAATCTGTCAATGGTAGAAGCATCAATCTGATCGACACTCCTGGTTTCTTCGATGCTGAAAGGTCTGAGGAAGAAAATAAGCCTGAGATGGTGAGGTGTATCACAGAGTGCGCTCCTGGGCCCCATGCTTTTCTCATTGTGCTGAAAATGGAGAAGTTCACCGAGCATGAAGGGGCCGTCATTGCAAAAATATGTGATTTTTTCTCTGAGGACGCTCTCAAATATGCTGCAGTTGTCTTCACTCACGGTGACCAGCTCCCTGAAGGAATGAAAATCGAAGAGTACGTCGATCAAAGTGGAGGTCTGAGTGATCTGGTCAAGAAGTGCGGAGGCCGGTGCCACGTCGTTGACAATAAATACTGGAAGGCCAACGAAGACGACGAATACAGAAGTAACCAGTTCCAGGTGGCAGAACTGCTCAACACCATAGATGAGATAGTGAGGGAGAACAACGGAGACTTCTACACCAATGAAATGCTACAGGAAGTAGAGAAAGCAATACAGAAAGAGGAAGCGCGCATCAAAAAGTCATCGGGAAGCATCTCACAGGAAGAGATCAGGAGGCAGGCAAAAAGCAACGTCTTTACGATCATGACAGAAAAAACACCAAAAAGGTGGATCAGAGGTTTAGTGGGTTTTGCGGTCATTGCAGGAATACTTGCTGCTGTCTCGGCTGCGTTCATCAATTTTAAAGTTGGGATGGGGACGACGGAAGCAGTTACAGAAATAATAGCAACACCTATAGCAACAGTCGTAGAAGAGATAGTAAATGTTGTTCCAGATGTGACTCCAGAAGCCAGCGTCGTAGCAGAGGCAGTCGAAGATGTCATTCAACCCATTGTGGAGATTACACCAATATGGGAAGATTTCATCGACACATGGTATGCTTTGTTTGAAGGAACTCATGATCCTTGGTGTTTATTTTAATAAACACTGATGGACTTTAAGATGACATTGACATTGGTAGCTTCTGGAAGCGGTGGACAATTTTTTGGGGGGGGCTTAGTACAGCCAGGAGTTATTAAAAAAAGCAATAAAAGACATCAGAGTTAAGACTACTTTCTATGTGCTGGTTATGGTTTACAGTCCCGCTAGCAACTTGAGACGCAAGAATTCAGTCAAAGTGACAATTGACACGTAGGACAAGATTGTTAGCTTGGATTTTTTTGCTTGTAATATAAATTAAGTCTTTGTCATATGAAAGCCAATGGGTTCCAGGATTAAACTAAACCTGATGAAATCTGCATTTTATTCTTCCGACTGTTTATTCATAATCAGTTTTCACAGATGGAAACCCTGTCAACATCATTTGGCTTGACAATTGAAAAAATATTGATTCAAAACTGAAGGTGTGGGCTTTCAACATGGTGGACGTTCAGCGGCTTACAATGAGATAACTTGGTTGCAGCAATATTAGAGCTTAAGCTACACACTCAAAGTCAGAATATGTTAGCCTCAGTTCTTATCTTTACTTGTTTTTTATCTCTCTCATTTTTATGGAAATGTTGTACCTAATCCGTGTTGTAACCTTAAAGGGTGATTACTTACTTTCTTATATTTTCAACAGTATGTTTTGCATTTTTACATGTACAATGCAACAATAAAGCTGCTGATTGGTCACATGTCATTTCAGTTGTTTCTGTTCAAATTCACTGTAAAAGAAGTTGATGATACACATTTTCTTACGGACAATAAGTTTCACTGAAATACCAAAAGCTACAACAAATAACACACAACTGCCCTGCTGTAAATACCAACTAAAGCCCAATCTATTCCTGATCGATACACACCTGATAAAAAACATCACAGAGTTGAAAATGACTGACCTTTATCTGGAGGTGAAAATACATTTTTTGTAGCTAAATGTCTGTCTGGTTTTAAATGCCTTCAAAGGGTTAATGAAAACTGAACCTTCATGAGAGATGGCCTAAAACAAAGTTGTATGTGGCTTCTCATTTGGATTACTGACAAGGGTGGGGGGTGGGGGGGGTGTTCTTGTGGCATAGTGGTTAGTGGGTGCACCCGACATACAGTACGGAGGACATAGCAGGCAGCTAGGGCTCAAATCTGACCTCTGACCTCGTACACTGTCCTATCTCTCAATAAAGCCAAAAAAAAGTACCAACTAACTAATTAACCAACTAACTACTGAGGCTGCTCTTCTACCAAAATAATAGGGGAAATTATTTTAACAACTGACTTTTCTTCACGCTACAAAGTCAGTTCAAAAGTAAGATTTTGCAATCTGAATATTTGAACTTCACAGAAAATTGCGGTGTACATTTAGAGTTCTGTCATCATTTACAAGAAATGAGCCAGGCTTTCCTTTAAACACTAAGCCTTTACTTTCTGTTTACTGGTGCACCTGGTTCCCAGAAACTGGGAATAGATGCTGCCAGAAAAAAACAAAACACCACAAATAAATTCCTTTCAACTTGCTCTGAATCACCGGAGGCAAAATACTCTGCCCATAAGAGGAATGATAATGTGCAGCATGCAATCAGCATCTAACCACTGCTTTTGATTGTCAACAGTTTCAAAAGTCACTGCACTATTGATACAAATTAAAAGAAATGATACAAAATTTAAAAAGGGCTGCACAGTGGTGCAACGGTTAGCACTGTTGCCTCACAGGGAGAAGGTTCCTGGTTCAAATCCTCATCCAACAGGAGCACTTCTATGTGGAGTTTGTATGTTCTCTGGGAGCATGTGTGGAATCAGCTCAATCCCCCCTTGACCCTGAATGGGTGAAACAGTATAGATATAGGATGAATTAATAAACACATTTTGTTTGTTTGTGATATAGGAAGGTCAACGGGAAGAAAAGACAGACCTAGAGAATTCTTGCTTGGTGTTTTGTTTGGTTGGAGTTCGCATTAGCAACCTCACCCTTGGTCATGTCAGTCTGGTTATACAACCTATTATTCTCGAGTGGAAACTGTAACCATCTTATAAATAAACCAAAAACACATTCTTTCAGTCTGTACCTTGGAAGACAAAGACACCACCCTGTACAGCCACAGAGATATGCAGCACTCACCCTCCTTTTAAATCAATTAGATTATTAAAATGTCTTTGGAATTATTTTCTATTCATTGAAGTCATGCACAATTATTTCCCATCAAGCTCCTGTTTTATTTTATACAGCACTTCAGGGGCGTCTTTGTAGCTGCAGAGGTATCCCATAGTTGCATTTTTCAATAAAGCCATTTTCACATTATGCACTCTAGAAATGTATAGAACATTTCAGGCGGGCTGCCCCTGAAATCCTCCTGCTATGGTTGTTCACACATGCCCCTCACAGCGGGAGACTATCCCTGTCCAACATGAGTGAGTGTCAAAATCAGCTTGATTGAACTGTTTGACAATAACTGATCAGACCAATATATGGTTTTTGTACCAGGCTGTAAACACGTTCATTTACACTGCAAAAATTTGCTTTTTTGGCTTGGGTGTGTATGTGACTTATTGTTCTTTTGGAGCCAGCCTCAAGTGGACACTCAGTGAACTGCAGGATTTTGAGCTTCCTCATTGGCTTCATTTTTCATTTTCTCACTCCTTCTTGGTCATTATGGGATTTAAAGAGTTAATATGGTTTCTATCTAAGTAATCTTCTTTCACTCATATAGCGAATTTTCATTTTTTGATTCATCCCATTATTCGTCCACAAATCTTATTTGAGTAGAAGAGGAGGAAGTGGAAGAAGGTGAGAAAGATGAAACAGAAAAATAAAAAACTGCAGAAGACAAGAAGGTGACGGAACTGGAAAAAGGAGCAGGAGCGGAGGCAGCAGGAGCAGTGGCTTTTATAGCGTTCATTGAATTTTTGAAGACCCTACCTAGACTTGTCGCAATCATACTGCTGGTGGTTGTTTTCTTCCTCATGCTACTGTTATCTTGTGGTGTGCAAGAACCCTCCTCCTAATATTTGGAGTACTACTAATGTTTACTGTGTTAGTGGTACTACTAATACTTTTATAGAAGTATGTTACTCTTAGATTGCCCTAAATCCAATTCCAATGCTCTGATTTTTGTATGAAGGTAATGAAACAGGGGTTATAAATGTCACTTCGAAGGAGCATTTTATATCTACTGCTCAAATGTTTATTTACTTTTCTTCTGAGCTGATTAAAAAAATATATTATTTAGCAGCATGGCAATTTGTGACAGTCACAATAACAAAAATGTAAATTACATTCTATAGAAAACAATATATATGTTTCACAATTGAATTTTTTACAATGGCTTAAAGTTCCTTGTATGGCCACTCGGGGCGGGTGATGGGTGCTAATTTCCAACTCTGCTAGGAATCTGTGCATATTTTTGTCTTTATAACGTGACACCGATAAGTGCTACTGCTTCATCTTCTTACATCGAACAAGAGAAACCAAAAGCATAGCGCCCTCTGCTTGTTAAAAATAGCATTGCGCTACATCGATTATAATTGTCCATATTTGTATGTACTGCGATGTGTTAGTAGATCCCCATCATTTATTAAAGTAGTAGTAGTCACAAAGATCTTGGCTGACCTTCTCCATACAATCTGTGTTTTTAATAATCAACATTATTTTTTTGGTATTGTTTAAATATAATGGAGAGTATCTATCATGATCATTTTTATCTTTATTCCCTGCATCTTCAGTATATGTGTGGCTTCAAATGTTTTTGATCATGTTGAACTTTTAATTTTTAACACACATTTGAAAGTAAAAAGATGACTCATTTGTTCTTTTTTTAACATACAGCTCGGTGACTTTCTGGAAAACGCAACTGATCTTGTGCTTTTGAGTGTGTGTTGTATGTTTTACTGCAGTTGATTATTGGTAGTGAAAAAATCTCATGTTTAAAAATTTTTTTTTTTTTTGATGTGTCCACTTTAAATGTTCAACATTGACATAATAAAATACATTCTATTCCCAATTTCTCTCTGATTGCTTTCCTTCCTTTATAAAAAAATTGCTGTTAGACTGATACAAATATTACTGCTCTCCTTATAACATGCAAATATATAAAATGTTTTAGTATAAACATTTGAACTAGAGCTACCTGTATAGAGATTAAAATAAGAACCTTCGTGTTGATTTGATGATGGATTAGAAAGTGGGGAAGACACTTAACCCCAAGTATCTCGCGCTGCTTCGTTGGCGGCGTAAGAAAGGGATTAGTTACTTCTGATGTTCACTTTACGAAGAAGACTCTGTCACCAGTGTGTGGATGGGTAGGTGTGACATAAAAGTGCTTTGAGTCGTTAGAAGACTAGAAAAGCGAAATACAAGTCCATTTACCAATACTGTCTTTTGCAAATAATGTTTTAAAGAAAAATGCTGTAGACATCCCCGTATCTTGATACCAAAATATCAGTATTGTGACATGTGAAATAATGCATTGTGATGGAAATATTTGTGAGTTGATGAATAAAGATCTGAATTTTTTTGATTTTTTATAAATCACACACATGCACAAACAGGATCCTGTGGACATGCATTAGTGGAGAGATGTCAGAGTGGGGCTGCTACAAGCTACTAAGCAGAGAGTGCACCAGAGCAGTTTGGGGTTTGGTTCCTTGCTCAAGGGCACCTCGGCAGTGCTCGGGAAGTGCATAATGCATAATGTTGTTGTTTTTTTCATTACAGTAGTTTGAGCAAATGAAGTGTTCAGTTCAACCCACATTTGATTTCAAAGCGTGTTATCATTCAAAGGGTGTGTCATGTCATGACTACAGGTTTTTCAGCTGTCATTGTGCAGCCATGAAAAATAATTCAAACATGCATTTCTTGTTCTCTTATAACCTTATGAAGAAAATAAATGAGCGTGAGACAGCGATGAAACCAATTAGCAGACAATAGAAGACATTTTGTGTGCAAGCACAGGAGTCTGATCACCGGAGAAAAGACGCACAGGTCGATGGACTTTCAGCTCTAAACAGTTTTCACTCATCACTGACATCTCTTTCAACAACATGGACGGTAAGCTACGATCAACTCTTTTAAAATGTATCGAAACCATTCACTCTGATCTAAAATGACCAACTTACAGTGTGGAGATGCACACTTATCCATAAAATGATCACGTCACATGTCAAAGGCAAACTCATTTCTTCATATCTGTAAAAATATTTTAAAGTATTAAAAGTCATCCAGACGATATTTGTCTGGATGACAATTCTAGGCAAAACATTTAATCTGAGATCAAGAAGTTGTAGTTCATCTTGGATTATAGTGAGTTGACTCAGAAACTTGACTTCAACATTAGCTTAGTTGATCACAACTTTGACTTTTAGAGCTCATCTTGATTTATACATTTTTATATCACGTTTAACATTTGTGACTGGAAAGTGTTATGACTATTGATGAATAATTGTTGCTTCAAATGAGTAAAAAACACAGCAGACATACAAAAGTACAAGATAATGTGCCCTTAAGCTATATACTGAAAAGCTGTATGATACAAAAATAAGCAACTATACCACCAAGCTCCTGAGAAATGTAGTATAATTCATATTAATGATGTGACATTGTTCCCTTTCAGGCTCAAGGAGACTTGTTATCTTGGGGAAAACTGGATCTGGGGAAAGCAGCCTGGTGAACACCATATTTGGAGAGGACATATGCAAAATCAACCATACTTCCAAATCTGAAACAAGTGAATGCAAAGCAGAAACCAAATGTGTTAATGGAAAGAGCCTCACTTTGATCGACACTCCTGGTTTCTTCGACACCAACATGTCAGAAGATGATCTGATGCCTGAGATAGTGAAGTGTATTGTTGAGAGCGCCCCTGGGCCTCATGCTTTTCTCATTGTGTGGAGAAATTCACAGAGCACGAACAGGCAGTCACTACCAAAATAACAGAACACTTTTCTGAAGAAGCTTTAAAATTTGCAACAGTTGTCTTTACTCATGGTGATCAGCTCCAAGAAGGACAGACAATTAAAGATTTTGTCTCCGAGGATCAGAAGCTGAGTGATCTGGTGAAGAAGTGTGGAGGCCGCTGCCATGTCATCGACAACAAATATTGGAAAGAAAAGCCAAAGGATGAATACAGGAGCAACCAGTTCCAGGTGGAGGAGATACTTAAGACAGTGGAGAAGACGATTAAGGACAACAAGGGTGGCTACTACACCAATGAGATGCTTCAAGAAGTGGAGAGCATAAAACAAGATGAGATAGAACGCATTAGAAAGTCATCAAAAAACATGTCAGAGGAAGAGATCAGAGAGAAGGCTAAGCTTAACGTCTTTGAGAAGCTTTTGATTCTAATGACAGGTACAGGAGTAGGTGTAGTGTTAGGAGCTTACTTTGGTGTGAAAATAATGATCAAATTAGTTCTTAAAATATTGAAAGGTCTTAAAGACATGACAAATTCATGTTTAGGAATTTCAAAGTTAGCAGGAGGAGACAAATCAGCAGAAGGAGAAGTTGAAACACTTGTAGCAGCAGGAGCAGCAGCTGGAACAGCAGCTAGAACAATCCCATCAGCAGCATTCAAGGCTTTAGCAGTGACTGCTGGAGGTGTGGCAGGAGGTGTGGCAGGAGGTGTGACAGGATGTCTTGCAGCTGAGGAAGCAGAAACAATGCAGGAAGCAGCAGAGAAGGCAGCAGATGCAGTCAAGAAAGGAGCCAATTATATCTTAAAAACAATAGATGAGATAGAACTAATCTAAAATTCACTCTCCTTCAGATTAACCAACCTGTTCTGAAATGACCAAATTATTTGCTGCTGTGCTCTCCTTGTGTTTGTAAGTTGAAAGCGTGTGCATGTTGTTCCTAATTGGCATATGTAACCGCCCACTAATGCCCATAAAACGGCACAAGTGCAGGGCTCTGCAGACTCACAGAAACACATGCTGGTAGCAAAAAAAACAGGGTTGTGGAGATGCCTGGGACTCCTAACGCAGAATAAACTTTAGCAGTTAGAAGTGGAGGTACTACTGCAGGAGGTCAGCAGCAAACAAACTGTTTGATTCAGCAGTGGGATTAAAATTAAATATTGTAAACCCTATGGACTAATATTGTACAAATGTAGTTTTACATGAAATGCAATGAATCCCAGAATCTTCTTAAAATGTTCGTACTAGGATCTAAGTACAAATTTCTTTATAAGAATGAATGGTGAATGAGGCACAATGTCCTCAAAATCAGAGGAATAAAGTAACATAATACATTGACTTTTGTAATGAACTTACTGGGCTGTTGATTAAATGTTTGACAGAAATCTTTATTTTGAAAATTGTTGTGTAATAGATATCCATTTAACCTTTTATCTCCAGTTTCAGAGTTGCTGTTTAATGTCTAAATGTTTTCTTGTGTTTTTCACTGAAGTAGATTAATGTTAGATAAGAAATGTGGGCTGATAGATGTCATTATTATTGACGTGAACAGAATGATTTTCATTGAACCCTCTCAATCCTTTGTATTCTGAACATATATATCAAACATAGCAATAAAAATATCAACACTCATTTCTTTTGTAAGTCCTTTTTTCTATAGAAACTCTGGAAAAACACTCTGGAAAAATGTGGATTCTTGTAATATATGGGAGAAGAAAAGTATTCCAGTATACTTCGGGAAAGTATAAAAAGGGTCAACTTTTCAAAAACAAACAAATCAACAGTGTTAAAGGTCAAATATGTCAGATATCTGCTGAAGTAAACGATAAAGTAACCTTACTATATGATCAGACATTAAGGAAACATGATATGTTGAAGTGCTGGCTTCTCTGACAACAATGCAGCAGCTAGTATGTCGTCCTTCTAACTTTAGATTCTGCTCCTGAATGCTCTGGATTTGTTTGGACCAGAGAAGTAGGTGGTTTTAAGGCACCACAGGCGGCAATTTTGCCCCTCGCACCTCGGATTTCCAGGCAAACCAAGTTGCAGTGATGATAACATTCAAGTGATCTGCTTCAAATATAACTGATTGTACCCAACCTAAAAAGCCTCTGCATGTTTCTAATGAGTTCTCTGCAATGTTTGAATTTTGACTGCAGAACCCATTTTAAACACTAGGTGTCATAGTTACATATTGATTTTTATTAGAATGTTTGGGAAAATTTAAATTTATAAAACCTGTTATGAATGTATTTTTCTTGGGTATTTACATTAACATAAATATTTCCAACAGTAATCAAAGCCAGAGAATTCTGTCATTTCATATTTTTGTCTTGTCATGGCAGACACAACATGTTTATCTTTGCCGTGGAAACACCAGATGTATAAGGAAGCATACTTGGTATGTAAAGGACTAGAACCTCAATGAGTAAGCTTTAATGTAAGGTATGAGATATTCACAAGTGCATGAGTGACAGAAAAAAATAAGGTTAGTTTTGCTTTAATTTTTTCTTGATGCTTTCTGACCCGACACTATATAACTTGTGTTTGACTTTTGTATAATAACTGAATAGTGGAGCTTCCTGACATGCAACAGAACTGGTTGTTCATACGCACGCTGATAAAAATAGAAGTGTACTGTGTGATGTGCTCATTAGCCTGCTGCCCAGAACCACGTCAGACAGGTGGAAAAACCAGGTGGAGGAAACTGGAACCGGACAGAGGAAGACACGCTGTCACGTCCTTGAGATCAGAGTCATTCTCTAAACCCTCGACTTGTCTACATTTTCTCAAGAATGGATGGTAAGTTATGGTTACTTATTCCCAATTATAAATACAAATGCAATTATTTCAGTGAGTCACTTGGAATAACAGGTTATTTTGCAAAGTGCCTGCATTTCATATCATTGATTGTGAGTATATTGTAGAACATTTAGGTAACAGAGCACTTATTGTTAAAGCCCTAATAACTTAACTAAGTTTGGCTACTTTACATGTAGTTTTTCTATAAATGTGTATGTTTCACCCTCACCTTTATGTGCCAGCATGCATATCAGTCCATCTTGTAAACTATTGTTACAGTGACAATAATTCTCACACAGACTAAGTTAATAAGATATTTAAAACCATCTTGTGTAATGTAGTATAATATACCTTTCCAATACAGCTGTGTTAATATCAATTTAAAGTACTTGTATTTATAAGTATAAACAGCAACCTCACAATAATGTGCATATGAATGACCAAGGATGCAGGTTTTATCTTTTCAAGGTTTCTGCCCGTTAAAAGGATATCTGTCCTTAACACTGCAGCACAGTTTTTGCCATGATTGTGCATGGAATTTTCATGTTGGGGTCTTCTTTTGTAAAGTGTTGTAAAATAAAAACTCTGACATCAATATCACTGAGACAAAGTCATTATTGTCTTTTAGAATCGACAAAAAGAGTAGTTGTCTTGGGAAAAACTGGAGCTGGGAAGAGCAGCCTGGTTAACACCATTTTTGGAGAGACTGTGTTCAAGACAGACAGTTCAGCCAAATCCGGTACGACAGAATGCCAAGCAGAAAACAAATGTGTCAATGGCAGACGGATTATGTGGATCGACACTCCTGGGTTCTTCGACACAGACAGAGCTCAGGAGGAGATGAAGCCTGAAATACTCAGGTGTATCATAGAGTGCGCTCCTGGGCCTCATGTTTTTCTCATCCTGCTTAAAGTGGAGAAATTCACCAAGCACGAACAGGAAGTCGTTGAAGAGATACAAAAGTATTTCTCAGAGGAGGCTTTAAAATTTGCCATAGTTGTCTTTTCTCATGGCGACCAGCTCCCTGAGGAAATGAAGATCGAGGAGTTTGTCGAACAATGTGAATATCTGAGGGACCTGGTGAAGAAGTGTGGAGGCCGGTGCCACGTCGTTGACAATAAATACTGGAAGACCAAAGAGCAGGATGAATACAGGGCCAACCAGTTCCAGGTGGAAGAGCTTCTTAAAACAATAGATAAACTTATTGAAGAGAACAAAGGAGGCTGTTTTACCACTGAGAGGATACAAGCAGCGGTAAGAGACAAACAACAAGAACAAGAGAACATCAGACGATCATCTGCAAACAAGTCAACTAAGGAGATCATACACATGGCTAAAACCGAAGTGTTGGCAAAGCATATGTTTAAATTTGCAGATGTTACAACAGGAGCACTGTTGGGAGCCTTTATTGGTGGAGCAATGAAATTAATGAGGCAAGGGACACCAACAGCAGCATTGGTAGCAGGCGTAGCAATAGGAACAGCTGCAGGAGTATTAGCAGGGGTTGCTGCAACAAGTGGGGCAACAGCAGAGGAACCGACTTCACCTGGTGATGCTGTGGAGAAATAAAAAAAAATGACTTGATGAGAGTTGTAATATGCATATTATTAGAAATCATACCAAAAGAAAATTCTAAAATCTATCTATCTGTCTTTTTTGTGTTTTGGGTCTTTTTTGCCTTCATTAGATGGGACAGTTGAAGAGAGTCAGGAAATGTTTGGAGGGTTCATTGGGAGAGAGAAAGGGATAACATGCTGCTGAGGGTTTCTCAGTCGGTTTTGAACCCATGGCCGCTGCAAAGAGTACTACAGCCTCTGTGCATGGGCGCACAGCATAACCGCTAGGCTACCTGCCCCCCATATATTCTGTCTGAGATCATTTTAAACATATAAACCAATTTCTGTCTTTCTCTGTATCTTTAACCAAAGTCTCCTGAAACTTGGATTTAAGAAGTAAAAATACAGATGTGTTATCAAAGTTTGCACAGCACTCACCAAAATCAAAGTCAAGGTAAAAATTAACTATACAAAAAAACTACATCAAATTTGCATTTCCAACAGTTTTTCAATACTGCCATAGCTTATCATATCTAGTTTTATTAACACCTGCATGATAGCAACACGTTTTAAATATTGTGAAATGAATGTATATAAGACCTTAGATTACAAGGTAGGAGGTTATTGTTGATTTGTAATAATAATGAGGTGTCTAATAATTTGATTTGGACTTGTGTATGGAGTTCATTGTGTTCAATTCATTTTTTTCCTTTAATGTTTGGTGTAGGTGTCAGATAAGCAACTGTCAATGGTTGCATAGAGCGAATGTCCTGACCATTGACAACCTCGGGTATTGAAAAATGAAGCCAATGCGGAAGTGCAAAAAACTGTGCATGTTGTAGCTGTTTGACAGGAGGCTGAGGACCCGCCTCAGCTCCACTTATTTGCCTGTTTCTAGGCTAAATTGAAAGTTTGTTTAGCAGTTCCAATATGGAAACCTCCATAGTAGGACTTGAAACACCTCTTCAGAAACCAATGGGTGACATCACTGAGACTACGTCCATGTGTTATTCACTCAACATAATCTGCCGAGCATTCAAGCAAAGTCTGCCTTAGTTTGGGTGTGTCTCTAGGGAGTGAATGGCTCTATGACTTTCCATCACAATGCCATTTGTTTTAAAATCACATTACATTCTAATTTGAACGTTTATTTGAAGAAATGTCTCACCTTAAAAGAGTGTCAGGATGTCTGATCTAAGCATGGGACATGTTAACCTTGACTAAAATGAAATGTAAAAAGTGGAAGTGTATTTTCGCAACAATTTTTTTATATTTGTACTTTTTTTTAGAAGGGATATGGATGGTTATTGTTATTATTTAGGAGAGGAAATGTTTTTGATATCCATGATGAGCACATGTGTGCTGAAAAAAACCTTTTGATTCTGGATCTTTCATGGAGGATTTTTCTTTGTTCAAACATTATATGCAACAATAAATCAGGAAATCCATCAAGTGTTTACTAGAGTCTTTTGTTTCAGCAGTGGGTGCATTGAATACAATTCATTTAGCAGAGGTTTGTATCCAAAGCGACAAACATCAGAGAGTAAGTAAAACACAAGTAAGGATCTGGAGAGGAGGAAACAACATCAGTAAGTGCAACAAAATCTGATTTGACACATAGGTGCTGACAGGATATGCACAGAGGCAAAGCACATCATCCACAGCTGTTAAATATAAAAGTGTGACAGAATTAAGCATTTAGTCTGTACACCAAATATCATAAAACTTCACTGTAGTTACTTTATATGCCATAAATGTTTGTGGCTTTCTTGCTACACCCTGTTTGTTTTCTGCTTTACATGGAATCATACCTGTTACTTATTTTGGCTTCTTACCTTCACCTGTAAGCCTCACCTCTGCTGTCGGACCTGAGTGGGTCACTGTTTCAGATCCGGAAACACAGAAGAAGAAGGGGGACAAAGGAATACAAAAAAAACAACCTTACGGCTGGTACATCCATACTCAATGTGTACAGTTCTGATTACAACACAGAAAAGCTTAGGATAAGGAAACGTTCAGACTGCAAGACTGATTAAAGCACAATGAAACTCGTCCTTTTGCCAACATATTAACACATGTCTATGTCTTTAAGAAAAGCAATGCATGCACACGTTTTTTGGTACATCCTCGTACAAGATAAAGTCACAAAGTAGATGTTTAAATATAAAATATATATGTAGCTATTTGAGGTACACAATTCAGATTTTTGGTGTATGAACAAGCGTAATGTGTCTTGATCATTCCATCAGCCGGTAAACAAGTCAGACAAGTCATAGTGAGCAAGAGGTGAGTCAGAGCAGGAGAACTCAGAGTAGAGACGTGTCGCTTGTCGCTAGATCCAACTAATTTGTCTGCAAAGATTTCAACATTTGACAGCATGGACGGTAAGGACATTTTAATTGTTATATTTCAGCTTCTGAGCCCTATAAAGTACAAAATATTGTATTTTTTGTATTTGTATGTTTTTGAAGCAGGAGTATTTCACTTTTTAAAATAAGGCTGGCTCTGACACACATCAAACATTCTTGTGACAATGGGCTTGAAATATTGTTCATATATTTAATTTTTTACTGTCATGAAAAAAGGAAATCTATAGATGCAACTGCATGACTTATTAAGCAAACAGGACCATGAGCGGCAAATTGATCATTTCTAGTTTCAACTAGGCACTCTATGGTAGATCAGCACTTACCGAGTGCCCTTTGTCCAATTGACATTCCTTGGACCTCACTCACAGTTGTATAAATTAAGATTACGTCTATAAACTAATAAAATGAGTTAAGACACAAGAGTCACAGTCAATCTCGTCTCCGATGGTCTTGCATTTTTTAGCTCATAAATGGAAATGGATTTGAGTCCGTTTTACACCTATGGTTCATTTGCTCCGGTCCGAATCATGGCTGCAAAGTATTAACTTAAATCAATAAACAACAAATGAGCATAGGCTGTAGGGTCTTCAAGGTGTTTGGAAGTCAGATGAGTGATGCTTGGTCATCATCTGTACCCTGCCCCCAACTAGAGGCGAACTGGAATTGAATAATTACCTCAAGTTTGGTCTGTATCAAACATGGGGTATACAGTATATGGTATTCCATTTTTTGTTTTATTATTAGAAATCAATCAATCAATCAATCAAACTTTATTTGAATAGCATTTTTCATACAATAATATATCACAAAGTGCTTTTACATCAATATAAATCAAACAGCAACAACATGACTCCCTCCCCCACTGCTACCCCTCGATCCAAAAACTAAGGTAAAATAACTATTTTAAAACAGGTACTGACGGACTGAGGAAACACGAACATTAATTCTTAATGAGGAAACACAGGAGGTTAAAAATGTTAAAAAACTAGATGAAATGAGATTCAGTTAAAAGCTAGACTAAAAAGGTAGGTCTCTAACTTTCTATCAACACAAAAATAAACTTTAAAACAATTCTCTGTGATCTGTGTCTCAGATCTATCTACTTGAGTAAAACCATGAACCCACCACACCTATATGATTTACTTAATTCAACCTAATTGCACCTTGTGTTTAAATCTCCAGCACAATAAACCAATAGGGAAAACCCTTCAAGAACCAATGTGTGGGGACTGATGAACTGAAACAGAATTCTTATTCTCTTACAGTGCCAGCTACAAAGAGGATCGTCCTCGTTGGAAAAACGGGAGTTGGAAAGAGTAGCCTGGCTAACACCATATTTGGAGAGGCCATATTCCAAATAAATCACCTCAATGGCTTGACAAATAATTGCTCTCAAGCTGAAACCAAATCTGTCAATGGTAGAAGCATCAATCTGATCGACACTCCTGGTTTCTTCGATGCTGAAAGGTCTGAGGAAGAAAATAAGCCTGAGATGGTGAGGTGTATCACAGAGTGCGCTCCTGGGCCCCATGCTTTTCTCATTGTGCTGAAAATGGAGAAGTTCACCGAGCATGAAGGGGCCGTCATTGCAAAAATATGTGATTTTTTCTCTGAGGACGCTCTCAAATATGCTGCAGTTGTCTTCACTCACGGTGACCAGCTCCCTGAAGGAATGAAAATCGAAGAGTACGTCGAACAAAGTGGAGGTCTGAGTGATCTGGTCAAGAAGTGCGGAGGCCGGTGCCACGTCGTTGACAATAAATACTGGAAGGCCAACGAAGACGACGAATACAGAAGTAACCAGTTCCAGGTGGCAGAACTGCTCAACACCATAGATGAGATAGTGAGGGAGAACAACGGAGACTTCTACACCAATGAAATGCTACAGGAAGTAGAGAAAGCAATACAGAAAGAGGAAGCGCGCATCAAAAAGTCATCGGGAAGCATCTCACAGGAAGAGATCAGGAGGCAGGCAAAAAGCAACGTCTTTACGATCATGACAGAAAAAACACCAAAAAGGTGGATCAGAGGTTTAGTGGGTTTTGCGGTCATTGCAGGAATACTTGCTGCTGTCTCGGCTGCGTTCATCAATTTTAAAGTTGGGATGGGGACGACGGAAGCAGTTACAGAAATAATAGCAACACCTATAGCAACAGTCGTAGAAGAGATGGTAAATGTTGTTCCAGATGTGACTCCAGAAGCCAGCGTCATAGCAGAGGCAGTCGAAGATGTCATTCAACCCATTGTGGAGATTACACCAATATGGGAAGATTTCATCGACACATGGTATGCTTTGTTTGAAGGAACTCATGATCCTTGGTGTTTATTTTAATAAACACTGATGGACTTTAAGATGACATTGACATTGGTAGCTTCTGGAAGACAATTTTTTGGGGGGGCTTAGTACAGCCAGGAGTTATTAAAAAAAGCAATAAAAGACATCAGAGTTAAGACTACTTTCTATGTGCTGGTTATGGTTTACAGTCCCGCTAGCAACTTGAGACGCAAGAATTCAGTCAAAGTGACAATTGACACGTAGGACAAGATTGTTAGCTTGGATTTTTTTGCTTGTGATATAAATTAAGTCTTTGTCATATGAAAGCCAATGGGTTCCAGGATTAAACTAAACCTGATGAAATCTGCATTTTATTCTTCCGACTGTTTATTCATAATCAGTTTTCACAGATGGAAACCCTGTCAACATCATTTGGCTTGACAATTGAAAAAATATTGATTCAAAACTGAAGGTGTGGGCTTTCAACATGGTGGACGTTCAGCGGCTTACAATGAGATAACTTGGTTGCAGCAATATTAGAGCTTAAGCTACACACTCAAAGTCAGAATATGTTAGCCTCAGTTCTTATCTTTACTTGTTTTTTATCTCTCTCATTTTTATGGAAATGTTGTACCTAATCCGTGTTGTAACCTTAAAGGGTGATTACTTACTTTCTTTTATTTTTAACAGTATGTTTTGCATTTTTACATGTACAATGCAACAATAAAGCTGCTGATTGGTCACATGTCATTTCAGTTGTTTCTGTTCAAATTCACTGTAAAAGAAGTTGATGATACACATTTTCTTACGGACAATAAGTTTCACTGAAATACCAAAAGCTACAACAAATAACACACAACTGCCCTGCTGTAAATATCAACTAAAGCCCAATCTATTCCTGATCGATACACACCTGATAAAAAACATCACAGAGTTGAAAATGACTGACCTTTATCTGGAGGTGAAAATACATTTTTTGTAGCTAAATGTCTGTCTGGTTTTAAATGCCTTCAAAGGGTTAATGAAAACTGAACCTTCATGAGAGATGGCCTAAAACAAAGTTGTATGTGGCTTCTCATTTGGATTACTGACAAGGGTGGGGGGTGGGGGGGGTGTTCTTGTGGCATAGTGGTTAGTGGGTGCACCCGACATACAGTACGGAGGACATAGCAGGCAGCTAGGGCTCAAATCTGACCTCTGACCTCGTACACTGTCCTATCTCTCAATAAAGCCAAAAAAAAGTACCAACTAACTAATTAACCAACTAACTACTGAGGCTGCTCTTCTACCAAAATAATAGGGGAAATTATTTTAACAACTGACTTTTCTTCACGCTACAAAGTCAGTTCAAAAGTAAGATTTTGCAATCTGAATATTTGAACTTCACAGAAAATTGCGGTGTACATTTAGAGTTCTGTCATCATTTACAAGAAATGAGCCAGGCTTTCCTTTAAACACTAAGCCTTTACTTTCTGTTTACCGGTGCACCTGGTTCCCAGAAGCTGGGAATAGATGCTGCCAGAAAAAACAAAACACAACAAATAAATTCCTTTCAACTTGCTCTGAATCACCGGAGGCAAAATACTCTGCCCATAAGAGGAATGATAATGTGCAGCATGCAATCACCATCTAACCACTGCTTTTGATTGTCAACAGTTTCAAAAGTCACTGCACTATTGATACAAATTAAAAGAAATGATACAAAATTTAAAAAGGGCTGCACAGTGGTGCAACGGTTAGCACTGTTACCTCACAGGGAGAAGGTTCCTGGTTCAAATCCCCATCCAACAGGAGCATTTCTATGTGGAGTTTGTATGTTCTCTGGGAGCATGTGTGGAATCAGCTCAAGCCCCCCTTGACCCTGAATGGGTGAAACAGTATAGATATAGGATGAATTAATAAACACATTTTGTTTGTTTGTGATATAGGAAGGTCAACGGGAAGAAAAGACAGACCTAGAGAATTCTTGCTTGGTGTTTTGTTTGGTTGGAGTTCGCATTAGCAACCTCACCCTTGGTCATGTCAGTCTGGTTATACAACCTATTATTCTCGAGTGGAAACTGTAACCATCTTATAAATAAACCAAAAACACATTCTTTCAGTCTGTACCTTGGAAGACAAAGACACCACCCTGTACAGCCACAGAGATATGCAGCACTCACCCTCCTTTTAAATCAATTAGATTATTAAAATGTCTTTGGAATTATTTTCTATTCATTGAAGTCATGCACAATTATTTCCCATCAAGCTCCTGTTTTATTTCATACAGCACTTCAGGGGCGTCTTTGTAGCTGCAGAGGTATCCCATAGTTGCATTTTTCAATAAAGCCATTTTCACATTATGCACTCTAGAAATGTATAGAACATTTCAGGCGGGCTGCCCCTGAAATCCTACAGCTATGGTTGTTCACACATGCCCCTCACAGCGGGAGACTATCCCTGTCCAACATGAGTGAGTGTCAAAATCAGCTTGATTGAACTGTTTGACAATAACTGATCAGACCAATATATGGTTTTTGTACCAGGCTGTAAACACGTTCATTTACACTGCAAAAATTGGCTTTTTTGGCTTGGGTACGTATGTGACTTATTGTTCTTTTGGAGCCAGCCTCAAGTGGACACTGAAGCCGTTTTCACATATGCACTCCGGATAATATCTAGATATTTACAGGAGGACCGCTCCGGAGATTCTCCCTACCTAGCCGTTCACATATGCTCCTCCCAGCGGGGGACTTTTCCTGTCGGGGGGGGGGGGGTGATAGACGTAAATAAACAACGCGGAAGTAGCGGCCGAAGCAACAGAGTCCGCTACACGTTGTTATGATGAAAATATTTGCCTTTATATCAATGCTATGTGTAATCCAATGGAATGACAACATTCACAAAAGAGAGGAGAACAACATACTGACGAACAGAAAACAGAATGCAGCAGGTTCATTACGTGCACGGAGATCGTAGTGGTCGCGTGCAGACACTTTAGCCGGTCACTATATAAACGTCATTCTCTTTCCATTGGGTCAAATTGAAATCTCCGGAGTATATGCTGCCGCGTTCAGACATCAGCTCACTCGGATATTCTGCGGATAAAATACTAGGGGTCTGGCTGGAGAAACTCCGGGTAAAGTCCGTACGAAAAATGTGGTTGTTTGCGTTGACATGTAGCCTAAAGAACGTCCAGGTAGCCAAATCTCCGGAGCTTTTCAGGAGATTTCCGTACGTGTGAAAAGGGTTTCAGTGAACTGCAGGATTCTGCGCTTCCTCATTGGCTTCATTTTTCATTTTCTCACTCCTTCTTGGTCATTATGGGATTTTAAGAGTGCATATGTTTCGATCTAAGTAATCTTCTTTCACTCATATAGCGAATTTTCATTTTTTGATTCATCCCATTATTCACCCACAAATCTTATTCTGGGTCGATGTTCCTCTTGGTCTGTTTTAAAAACTTCCTATCAAAAGTCTCTTTCCTTACAGTGTAGTTTTGATATGTTTCTTTATCTTTGGAGTTATGATTTTTTATTTTACTGGTTATTTATTTACCTGACTGTTTTATTTCCAAACTTGAACTGAAGTTATCATGAAAAATAAAACTGTAATCATGCCAATATCATTTTTGAATATGGATGCGTCTTGTACAAGGCTTGTTGTTACATAAAAGATGAACAGGTGACACATTCTGTCGTCCAGGTTAGGCTAATCAACAAGTTAAACCGGTAGAAAATGAAAGAACAGTCAAACCACAACTTGAGAACAGGAGGAAAAGCTTGCAGCGAGGACATCAAGCAGCCCTGGTGTGAACATGGACGGTGAGTAGAGTTTGTTTCTTATCAATGAAGACATGGAGGAAGTTTCCAGGTGTTTTATGCAGAAAAGGTAGTGTCACCTCATTATGAGATTAGAAATATCATAGTTGAAAGAAAAAAAAGCCCCATTTTTCATTATTAAATAATAATGGTTATGCATGCATTTTGTAAGTAGCATTTTAGTGTTGCAGTGAGTCAATGGAAATTTACTTTTTGAGGCAGTTTAATTCGTTTTTAAACCTGTTTTGTATTGACGATCTTTGCAAAGAATCAATTAACTATTTCTGTCTGTTGAGCAGCTGAGTGAGTAAAGAAACTCGGCTTTTTCTGTTAATTTGCCTTTATATAATCACTGCCCTCTTGTGGCACAATTATGTAATTACACCAGGACAACGCTATGATAATTAACGTGCTGCAGCTCAGATATACATGTATTAAAACATCAATAAAAGCCAAATTTTAACAATACTTTTTAATAATGAAAATCAAAACCGTGAGAATATGTTCTTGTTAATATATCTAAAATTAAAAACGTAATATTTTAGGAAATGTAATAATATCAAATTAGGAAAAAAAAGGTTGTGGTGAAATACTGCCACCTCGTGGTCAAATTAGATATAACAAGCAGCGGAATGAGTAAACCAACACGGCTCTTTCCAATTATAACTTGCCTTTACATATAATCACCACCCTCTTGTGGTAAAATGATGTAATTACACCAGGACAACATTATGATAATTAACGTGCTGCAGCTCAGATATACATGTATTAAAACATCAATAAAAGCCAAATATTAATAACATGTTTTAATACTGAAAATGACATTGTGAGAATGTGTTTTTGTTATTTTATGTAAAATTGAATATGTAATATTTTAGGAAATGTAATTTTCTCAAATGAGGAAAAAAAGGTTGTGTGAAATACTGCCACCTCGTGGCCCAATTAGATTTGACAAGAAGCTGAGTGAGTAAACCAACACAGCTCTTTCCAGTTTTAATTCACCTTTATATAGAATCACCGCCCTCTTGTGGCCAAATTGCGTAATCTCAGCAAGGCAATAATAGATCATAACTAGACAATTCCAGCAGAAATTGTGAAGGGTGGTTGCTCTCACTGCACCTTGGACTGTGTGCTGAACCGAGTGAATGGGGTCTGTGTTATGAAAAGAGACTATATTATCCTTCCATTTAAACCTGGCGTTTTATAAAATCAGATATTGTGTAAAACTCTTTTTACTTCTTTTCGTGTTGCATTACTTACTCCCCCTTCTCACGACAATATGTTTGAAATTCCATTATTTGACATTTAAAAATGAAAATGGTCAGGCTTTTATTCTGAATTTTTTACTGTCTGAAGATGAGAGTACTTTACTTGCTGTCTGAATTCAATCCTGCTTTTATTTTGAAATAAACTAAGGACCTTCTAGTAGATCAAAGGTCACGATATAGAAAAAGGAACTTGTTTCAGATCACAAACTAAATGAAAGCAGCTCAAAGGAACTGTAACAAAGTGAAATGTTTGATGTCATCAGGTGGATTTTAAACCTTTGACATGACCATGAGCTGTCTGGGAGTTTTTTTAAATAGAAATGTGAAGTTCAAAGATGCGGCAGTGCTGTTCTTTTCCATCACTGTGACTACAGGGAGAAACTGCGGCCTATACAAGGTGCACCTAAAGGGACGACATAGCACATCATTAAAAAAAATAATTGCATTAATAATTTAATAATTAAATCAATCGGGAATAACTAGTTAACGATGACAGCCCTAATTGAAACACAGATAAATGTACATGGAACAAAGTATGAAAGACAGGTAGACAAGCTGTAATAGTTAAGGATCAAAGTCACTTTTATAACTATCATTTCGTAGCTTAAGCTCCTTCTAGCTGTGTACAGCTGACACAGAGTCATTTGTCATCTCTTCCAGTGCCGACTTCAAAGAGGATTGTCCTGCTGGGAAAATCTGGAGCAGGGAAAAGCAGCCTGGCTAACACCATACTGAGAGAGGATGAGTTCAAGATAAACCATACTCCCCTTTCTGACACAAGTCGTTGTCATGCAAAAACCAAATCTATCAGTGGAAGAAGCATCACGTTGATCGACACTCCAGGTTTCTTTGATACAGGACGGTCTGAGGCGGATATGAAGCCTGAGATAGTGAGGTGTATCACAGAGTGCGCTCCCGGGCCCCATGCTTTTCTCATTGTGCTGAAAGTGGAGAAGTTCACCGAGCAGGAGCAGGCTGTGATCACAAAAATATGCCACAGTTTCTCTGAAGATGCTCTTGAATATGCCGTCGTCGTCTTCACTCATGGTGACCAGCTCCCGGAGGGAATGAAAATCGAGGAGTATGCCAGACAGAATCAAAAACTGAGTGATCTAGTGAAGAAGTGCGGGGGCCGGTGCCACGTCGTTGACAGCAAATACTGGAAGGCTGATGAAGAAGACAGCTACAGAAGCAACAGGTTCCAGGTTGCAGAGCTTCTGAAAACACTTGACAAGATGATTGAGGTGAACAAAGGAAGATATTACACCAATGACATGCAACAATACATCGAGAGTCTGATACAGAAAGAGGAGGAGCGCATTAGACAGGAACCAGGAAACACATCACAGGAAGAGGCTAAAAACGAGGCCAAAAATTGTATCTATAAGTGGTTATTGATCAAATCAGCGGGTATTGCAACAGGGGTATTACTGGAAGTTGTGCTTGGTGTGACGATGACTCTAACAACGGGAGGAGGAAAAGCAGCAGCTGTCTCCACCGCTCTGGACGGGATGCTAAAGGGCGCTTTGAAAGGGTACAATGCAACTGAAGGGGCACAGAGTCCAGGGGAAGCCGTGCAGATGACAGCGGATGAGATATGGAAGCAGTTTGGGATGCAGGGTGATAAAAACAACAAATGAAGAATTGGCAATGAGGACAGTGAGGCAGGAGATCAACAAGTTTTAGAATAAAATAAAGAACAAATGGGACAGTACAGGAACACAATCGACTTTTAATTATACTTAATGAAGGTTTTTGTTTATATATCAATGTTCTACCAGTGTCAATAATTACCATTAATTAAAGGATTCTTGATGTAGATATGGCGTTCAAATTGGAAAAATTCCTGTAGATAAATCTGAAATGTTTCTCTACAACACTTCATCAAACACTTTTCATAACTTTGAGATGAGGATGGTTCTCTTTTTTCTGTTTTTATATCAGGGTTGGAAATTCACTTTTTACTGGTGGATTTAAAAAAAAAAAAAATCTACCAGTCACTCATTTTTTATTTTTTTTTCCTGCCACTATATTTTGTAATGACATATATAATCAAATGAAGGCTCAAAGTAACAAGCTATGTAATGAAGGAACATTATTCGACTATTACAGAAAATACTGACATGCTTGTGTGTAGTTATGATTGATTCAAAGGGTACTTCACAAGTTTTTCTTTAGTCTGTCTTTTGTTGGGCCATGCTGTCATGGATTTGAAGTCTTTCCTAATATTTCCAGTTTATACAACTTTATTCCAATCTAGGAAGTATAAAGGACATTTAGCATGATTTAGTGATGATGATGCTTCTTTTTCAAGTTTACTCCTGAAAGGTGTTTTTATGTTGATCCATGACCTTTTTAGTTTCGCTACTGCTTGTGATTTAAGTTTAATGACAATTAAAGAACAATGCACTAAAATGTTTGCTCTGTTTTGTTGTTCTATTACAGAAAATGCTTATTTAAAATGTAATTTACGATTAGAAAGTGGGATACAGCCATACATGATCAGTGGACATTACTGAAATAAATGAATAAATTCAGTGAGAATGGGGAACATTGCCATACAGTCATTTTGCATCTACTTAAAAAAATGTAATCTGTAAGTAACTGTACTTTAACTTGGGTAAAATATTCTTGTAGGCCTGCTCTTTACACTGCTACGAAAAAATCCCAGAATTCCCATCATTAGATGTTTACATTGAATGCCTCACAGGTGGGCTGTGGAAGACACGCCCAGTTAAACACAGGCCCTTTTTCAAACCAACCCCTACACCCTAACGAAGTGCACTCCATTAGAAGTCACACTCTCAGCTGAATTTTTATCTTATTTATTTTATTTACCATTTTGTACCTTTTGCACAATTTAGAACTTATAACTGTAAATATTATTTATCTTATTTTTACTTCATTTTATTTTATCTATTTTACCTTATTTTGGTTGTATTGCACCGCGGGACGGAGACAAACGCAATTTCGATTCCACTGTATGTCTGACATATTTTGAAATTGACAATAAAGTTGACTTTGACTTTGACTTTGAATGAAGTCCCCTTCATCAAGGTGTAGGGTAGACATACAGCGGCAGGCTTTGGGACAAACTTCCCTGTCTCAGACGGAAACAGGAACTGTATGTTACCATGGTTACTTAGCGGTATCTTACAGGAACGGCTTTTTTTTGTAGCTAATGCATTCTGTAAAAATATTTATGTAGCCTAGATTATTCTTCTTCTTTAGTTATATTAGTGTAGACTTATAACAAAACTATTAGACTGAGCCTACATTGTTTAATGTAATTTATAATTTAGGTTAATTTATTGTAATTTTCAGATCAGGGTGTCCTAAACTAATGCAAAGACAAGAAGACTATTGTTGAACATAAAGTGTATTTTTTTGTTGTTGAATTGAGATTTCACAAAGACATCAAAAGTAGAAAAATAAAGAATAAATATTAACAGCGAAAAGTTGTCTGCAACATGATTTAATATTCTTTTGTTTTTGCGACAGTCCCTGCAAATATGAAACACTTTACAATAAATAAACATATATTTGATCCTCAGTACACATTTGAAGTTGTTAACGTCTGTATGATGATATTAAATGTCTGTGTAACACACAGTTCCTGTTTCCACCTGAGAGAGGGACGTTTGTCCCAAAGCCTGCCGCTGTATGTCTACCCTACACCTTGATGAAGGAGACTTCATTCAGCTGAGAGTGTGACTTCTGACGGAGTGCACTTCGTCACGGAGGGGGAGGGTGTAGGGGTTGGTTTGAAAAGGGTGCCACACTCAGCCCCCCTCCCTTTTTAAGCCTCTCCGACGAAACCGAAACTTACCAGTGATTTCCATCACATGTGTCGGAAGCAGTCTGAAATGGCTGAATGTGAACAGGACCGTGGAGCGGAGTTTGACCCGAATCACTTCTGCTGTTCGGTATGTCTGGAGCCACTAAAGGACCCGGTAACAATTCCCTGTGGACATAGTTTTTGCAAAGGTTGTATTGAGGGTTTCTGGGACCAGAATGAGAAGGGAAACTGCAGCTGTCCTCAGTGCCGAGAGATCTTCAGTCCTAGGCCTGTGCTGAGGAGGAACAACATGCTGGCTGAGGTAATTAAACTGCTCATGGAGTGCTGACATCTTTTCAAATTATGATGAAAAGCTATCGAAGTAGTCTGCTTTGCCCTTTCTAATACTTTGGTGTCACTTTAAAAATATATATATTTTATATATTTTATATATTTTAAAAATATATATATTTTAAAAATATATATATTTTTAAATTATTTTATTATTATTATTATTATTATTTATTTTTATTTTTTACACTTCAAAAAAACAAAAACATTTTGTACTTCTGTCGAACTTTTATCCTTTCAGGACACGTGAAATTCGTTATTAACTTTAGGATTACCTGTTTTGGAGCAGAAGAAGTTGTTTGATTGGACAAAGTGGTGAGCTGGTGTGTTGAAAAATGAAGTCAACACTGCAGTTCCTTGAGTGCCCACTTGAGGCCCTAATGCAAAAGCCCTGCACACCCATTTTAAGTACCTACTCAATCTGTCAGTAGTCAGTACCTCCTATCCGTGCTGTATACTGTTAGTACCTACTATTCAGTAGGCAGATATTTGTTCCTACTTCATCTGATTCATTCAGTATGGAAGTGACGTCACTTACGTTTCCCGAACCGGCCGCATTCACCTGTTTTTTTGTTTTTTTTTGTTTATCTTTATTCAAGAAGAGTAATGCGCATATACAGTCAGGTAAACAAAAAACAATATTACAATGTAAATCAAGTAAAAGACAGATTAAATAACTAAATCACATAAAGCACATAAAGACAAGTACAAATGAAAGACAGTAATATACAGAATATAAAATAAACCAATAAAGACACATTTAAACAGTGAAATCATTCTTTAAATAGAGGGGGAAAGGTTTTATAATAATGCAGATATTTGTTATATTTTCTGATGTTAATTAAAAGTAGTGATTTCAGTCGGGACTCTAAATTAAGATTACATTAATCAATGCTGGTTTGTTTTGATTTGGAGGCGCGCGCACGTGACATGATGATTTACGTTTAATTTCGCACTGCATTGTGGGTGGTAAAATACAATTAATTTCCTGAACGGATGCATCCGATCCATTCTGCATGAAACCCGGAAGTTAGTATCCATACTGAAATGTTCAGTATACTGAGGCGGACCCAAAAACTGCATACTGAATGGACCACGAAAGTTCAGTCTACTGAAACTCCCTACTGAAAAGTACTGACTACTGAACTGTGACTATTTGGAAAGGGCCCATGTCTTTATCAGCACAGACTTCAGGGGAAGTGAATATATTTTTAACTAATGTGTTTTGATTATATTAAGACATAACTGGGGGCTGATATGACTTACTGGCAGGTGCATTTCAGCTGTTAGCCAAGAGGCTCCAGCTCTTTGCCTGTTTCCATGTTGACCGAAAGTTAGTTTCCAATATGGCGACCACCATCAGCTTGGTTTGCTTAAAAAAAAACCTTCACATTAAATAAAGAGAAGCACATTTACATTGAATACTGATTTAAGAAAAATAATTGAAGATTATTTTGATATAAAATGACATGGTAACAGGGTTAAAACTAGAGTAACAGGGTTGCAAAGAGTAACGGGTGAATGGATACATTACTTTAGACTATAAGTCTTGACATAAATGTAAATAATAAGCACAGGATAACAGGAACATTGTTGATGTTATTTTAGAGGTGTAAAAGAACTCTATAAAAAGGCTGTTACTCTTATTTAAGTAACAGGGCTGCAAATCTGTGCTAATGCTCAAACTTTTTCTTACTGGTAGATGCTAGCTGTACTAGCAGTTATGAGATTAAGATTAACCTTTATTGATCCCTGCAAGGGGAAATTTCATTTTTTACACTCTGTAGTCATGCAACACACACAAACAGGATCCTATGGACATGCACGAAGGGAGAGATGTCAGAGTGACAAGGTGGCCCACAGTGGGCGCTCCTGAGCTGATGGTGGGGAGGGGCTTTGGCAGTGCGCAGGAGGTGATCAGGCACCTCTACAGCTACCAGAACAACTTCCATATTTGGTCCGCACTAGGACTTGAACCGGTGACCCTCTGGTTCCCAACCCAAGTCCCTACAGACTGAGCTACTGCTGCCCAATATGCTAGCTGGCAAAGGACAATCTAAGATACATAAAGAAAAAAAATGAAATGAAATTGTCTTGCTCTGATAAAATCAGTAACAGGGTTGAGTTGGTTTCAGTGACACACTCATTGTAGGCTGAGAATGTTAGAAAAATCTGAAAAATAGAAAAGAGCACTTAAATTTGGTCTAGCCATGGTGTTAGCATATAGCTCTAAGATGTCATTTCTGCTGAATCATGTTGTTTCCTGTTCTTACTCTTCTTCTGCATTGCTTAAAGGGATACTTCACTCATTTGCATTAATCTTTGTATCAGTAGTAAACTGGTAGTATTTTTGAATGGTCGTGCATCCCGCCCTCATTTCTCCCTGAGATTGGAAGTCTTTGTATTTCTAAGTCTGAAAAGGAGCTTCCAGTGACGCAAATGTCGTCATATTGCGTCACCGGAAGCTGTTGCGGTTAGCGGGGTTAAACTACAACACTAGTTCCTCATATTAACGACCACTGAAGCTACAGACCAATCACAGATCAGTGGGTGGGAACTCACTCCCAGAATCGAAACTTAACGTCTGCCATATTGCTTGGAAGCTATGCTAACAGGCTCTATGGAGAAAGCTGATAATGGCGAAAAAATATAAATATAGTGGCGAGACGGCTGCTGCCGACAGGCCGGTCTTGTGTTTTGGCTGCTGCGGCCGCTGGCCGCTAGTTCTGAAGACTGCTAATAAAGCAATATTTCAAAAGAGGGAGTTACTTTGTACTCTGGTTACCTTTGTCATGCTGTTATTTAGTTTGGCACGCCCTCTACTGATATTACCTTATTTAAATTGTAACACCGTGTGGCCATGACACATTTTTTTAAACATCATATTATAGCAAGTCTTTATTGACCCATGTTTTGACTGTACGTATTTTATCCCCCTTAGGTTGTGGAGATGTTAAATAGAGCAAGCCCCCAGCAGGCCTCTACCTCTGGTCCTGAGTCAGCTGCTACTGCTGTGGAGGCCGCTGCTGCTGAGGCCTGTTCCAGCCCGGCAGACGTCCCCTGTGACTTCTGCTGTGGGGCCAATCCCAACAAAGCCACCATGTCGTGCCTGACGTGTGTGGTGTCTTACTGCCCGGCTCACCTCCAGCCTCACTACAGTGTTCCAGCATTGAAGACGCACCAGCTGGTCTCTTGCTCAGTCCCTCTGCAGGACAAGATATGTACGAAGCACAGCAAGCTGATGGAGGTCTACTGCCAGACTGACAGGAAGTGTATCTGCTATCTGTGTGTTATAGACGAGCACAAGAGCCATACAACCGTGTCGGTTGCTGCAGAGAGAGATCAGCAACAGGTAGAAAGAAAAAACCAAACAGAAACACAACGACTCTGTAATCAGATGTGATTCATCTTAATATCTGTTCTCAACAAATCACTACAGAAACAGCTGAGTGTGAACCAAAAGAAAGTCCAGGAGAGACGAAAGGAGGGAGAGAAGGAGCTGACAGCGCTGCTTGAAGCGCTGAAGGATTTCAAGGTTTGGAAAGCGCACATACAACACATCTTATCTGAAAGGGCCTTGAGACGCAGTTCAAAGTCCTGTTAGGACTGTTCAAAGTTAGGAGGGTTTGAATGAACAAAGTGCAGTTCTTCATTGAAATCCACACAAAAGAAACTGTACAGCAGACATAAGGTTAAAGGAGATCTAATATACTCACTTCCACCATTCATTATGGCCGTGTTGGACACCTACTGAGTAGCGTTGTGAGATGTGCAGCTCAAAAACGTCTTATTCATCCAATACTGATGTCAGTAAAATACCTCATTTTAGCCTCTGCCTGAAAGGGTTGATTTCAGCCGCTGTCTCTTTAAGGTCTTAGGTCAAAAACGTTGCTACCCAGAAAAGCCTGAAACTGAAAACAAATCGCTGTCTTTGTCCTGGAACAGAAATGTAGCCAGACTGCTGTGATGAGCAGCGACGAGATCTTTGGCGAGCTGATCTCGTCCTTTCAGAAAAGCCGCACTTTGGCCAAGCAGCAGATCTTAGCTCAGGAGAAGACGGCGGTGGCTCAGGCTGAAGGGCTGCAGCTGCAGCTGGAGGAGGAAATCAACAAGCTGAGGAAGAGGGACACGGAACTGGAACAGATGACCCATATCGACGACCACATCCACTTTATCCAGGTACTAAGTGATGTTTGCTACAGCGATAGACTGTTTAGTTTTTGTAACTTTAAATTATTATCAAAGTACAGTAAAGTCATGGTAAGGCTGCAGCTGACTCTGTTTCTGCTTGAGCACAATGCATGCTGGTAAATGTAGGCGTTGAACAGTTTGGTGAGGAGGAGAACCCAGCTTTTGACCCAGATTGGACATCCACATGAAACATGAAAAATATTCCCTTTAAATGTTTTATACTCTGAACTCTTAAAATCCACTTCAGACGTTCCAGTCGCTGTCAGCCTCCTGTGAATCTCCAGACTTGGCAAACTCTTTTCCTGTCCGCTCCAAACGTACATTCAGAACTGTGACGGACTGCATGTCTAAGCTGAAGGTGGACGTGGAGGACCTGTTGAAGGACAGGTTGACCAGCATCTCTGCCGTAGGTCAGTCAAAGAGGAACAGAAATATGTAAAAATACAGAGTTATCAAGTGTAATTGAAGTCGTGTGGTATTCATGTTATTTTCCTTTCTGTTGTTAGTGTCTACTGTAAATGTTTTGAAGCAACCTGAGCCAAAGACCAGACAAGAGTTTTTACACTGTGAGTATCATTTTTGATATTTCTGTGGAATTCCATGAAAAAGTTGGACCATCATGAAAAACTGAGATTTGAAACGTCAAATCATGTTGGGGCTCCGAATAGCCGAACAGTTATGTCCCGGCCATATGTACAGAGGCTATAGTCCTCATCGCAGCTGCCATGGGTTTGAATCCGATCTCGGCCCTTTGCTGCATGTCACCCCCCCCCCCCCCCCCCTCTCTCCTCCCCACATGTCCTGTCTCTTCAGCTGTCCTATCTAATAAAGGCAAAAAGGCCCAAAAAAACATCTATTAAAAAAAGGATAATGTAAATATTGTCTCCCTCTTTTCTCTCGTCAGATTGCTGTCCTCTAAAGCTGGATGAGAAGTCCGTCTCCCCCAAGATGTCCCTTTCACAAGAAAACCTGCGGGCAACGTGTAAAACACAGCAGACGCTGTCTTATGATGGATGTTATAACAGTTACAATAATTCTGTATATATAACAAACAGGATCACAGGTACAGAGCAGATGTGGTGCAGAGAGGGTTTGACAGATCGATGTTATTGGGAGGTCGGTTTTAATGGTTACACTTGGTGTGTGGCGGTGTCTTACAAAGACAACAGCCCAACGCCAACATTTAACTCTGAGTTTGGTAAAGACAACCGGTCGTGGAGTTTAGTGTGCTCCAAAAATGGTTCATCCTTCAAGCACAACAATGTAAGCAGGAACGTGCCAGGCTCTCAATACACTAACATCGGAGTGTACCTGGATTGTCTAGAAGGTATTCTGTCCTTTTATGCCGTTTCTGGCACGTCGATGACTTTGCTCCACAAAGAAGAAACCACCTTCTCTGAACCTCTCTACCCTTGCATCGGGTTCAAGGATGATGGGTCTCAGAAAGGCAAAGCTTATTATGCACATCTGATTAAGATATGGTGACACGCTTCATTTTGGCACCACTGCTGATCAGGCTGTCGTAAACCATGTTCACATGCTGGCTATTTCCTGTGACATCATGTTTAGGGTTGGAAGCTCAAACGCTGCTTTGTCAGATTCATCATTTCCGCAGCTAAAAATACAAAGTCACAGTCCAGCCGTCAAATCAACAAAACATGGCGCACGGGAAAATACATACCAAAAAGACGTCTTTTTTACGAGCTAAGTGCTTACATTACATTTGTTTTCTAAAAGAGTTTCTTTGTTCCTTTCAGTGGCTGTTGTCTTTCCCCATGTTGAAATAATTAAACAGTTCATTTTTCTGTGTTGTAAAAAAAACCACTGTGTGGTTTTCCAATGTTTTAAAAGTATTGTCTTGAAGCTAAGTGAGGAAGATCAGAATGTTCCAGCTTTGTGTTTCTTTCTGACTTTTTGTCGTATCAAGTAACGCGAACGGTAATCCATTTGTTGAATAAAAATAAACTATTAAATTCACTTGCTTCCGCAGCTCATTTCTTTTCCTTCAGTTTTTCATTGGTCTCTGGGTAAAACACTTCAAGGCAGACGAGTGGAAACAGTCTGTGTAGAGCAGTGGTGTCCAAATTTTTATTTCTTGCGGGCTTTGTAGATCAGAATCAAAAGACTCGCTAAATAAACCCTTTAATGAAAGGAAATCAAATATTTTGATTTCTTCGTTCCACTATTTGTTTTTATTTCTCAGAATCAAGCCTGTAACGTGGTTCATTTTTTTTTTTTTTTTTTTTGGAAAAGCTTTCTGCATGTAGCTCAGGTCATTAAATGGTTAAATAACAGTCCGCTTGTTTGCAAAAACTTAGCATATGTTTTTTTTTTCATAGTTTACAAAAAAAATGTGGAAAATAGTAAAAGCTGTAGATTTAAAAACAACAACATACATGTTACTGAACATTTTCTATTTTAGGAACTTTGTTCAGCCCTTGTTAACATGAAAAAGAAAAATAAGATAATGTGCCAATCTTAATCAAGGCCTCGGGCCAAAATCTTCTGATTCTTCAGCCTCGTGTCAGTACGCTGTGATCCATCACTGCAATGCTGTTTGGAAGATTGGTTACCGACTACATCCTGTGTTTGGGAGTTAACCCTTTACAAACCAAATTATTTACAGCATTATTCGTAAAAGTCCTGGGGGTGAGAGTTTAATTTTCCATCACGTCATCCTCTCTTTATTGACGCTGGTTGTGGAGTTGCAGTAAAATTAAGAATATTTTATCACATTACAAACCTTGAATTTTTTGTTTTTCCGCTCATTAAAGAACAGATGCATCATAAATCAGAAATAATTAGTCAGTGTGTGTTTTTGCTTTCTGTACTTTTGGCCCTCGGGCCGCACTTTGGACACCCCTGGTGTAGAGTCTGTCAAAATAGTCATTAACTTTAGTTGTATCACATACTTAATACCATCAATCAGTCTGTGAAAAGGAATTCCCCCATGGGGACAATAAAGTCCAAAACGTATTTTCTATTTGGTGTTATTAAAAAAATAACGTGCCGTGATGATTTCTGTGCTCGATGCTCAGCCAACTGTCTCCTTTCACTTAAGGTCAGATGGAAATACAGTAGCCATAAAGGACAACCTTTTGTTCCTTTTGCAAATTGTCTACTGTTTTTATTTTTACACAGACAGATATTAAGAGTTTATGGAATACCCCCCCCCCCAAAAAAAAGAGAAGACAAAATCTAAAAAAATAAAAACAATTTTCTTGATTAGGGTGTAGGCTTAATGTCTTCAATTCTTGGCGTGGCCTAGTTTATTGTTTACTGCTTTCACTGTAAACAGCCCAGGTAGTAAACTTGGACGTCCCTCCTTTCGGGCACTAGGGGGCGCTGCTCCACCTACAGTTTCAGACACATTGAACACACTGCCTCTAAGATCGGACGCCCCATGTTTTGCTTCCTTCGGCTTTGCGAACGAGCCGAACTATGGCTGATATTTACCCATATCCCGTTTTCTTTGAGTGCCAGAGCCACCTGCTCGACAAGAAGAGGATAGAAACGCATTTCCGTGTTCGCCGCAGATCAGGCGGGGGGGACTGTGGACCACTGAGGCGAGAGACTGACACAATCTACAGCGTTGCTTTCACAAATCAGAAAGGTAGGCCAATAATAACACGCAGTTACTAAACATGTGTCTTTATTCACATCTTTCGCCTATATAATAAAGTTTGGTTATAAATGTTAATGATTTGACAAAACCTCAACAGGCAATGATCTCCCTGACTCAGTAGGAAATGTCGAAACATCAACATTACATAAGTTTCACTTTCCGGAGAAAACGAAACTCAAATCACTTCTGTCAGAAATTGACTTTTTGAGTGAAAACAATAGTCTACCTCACGAAATAAATCAAATATTATTAGGATATTATATCAACGAAATATGGCAAGAAGTGCAAAAGAATAACATTGTCATTTTTTTTTTTTCATAACACCAGATGACATTGACAACATATTATGTCACAAGCTATGGTCACATGGAGGTTTACACCAGACCAACCCTTTTAAATATTTCTGAATATTTTGCATGTGGTCCTGTTATCTATGGCACCAATAAGGGGCTTGTCAGTCCCTAGTCTATTTCTGACAACATGAAAATATTTTAGGACAACATGGATGCATGAATTGTATTCTTCATTTTTGTTGTTTTTTATTTTATTTATTATTTTTATTACTCAATTATTATTGATTGATATGTATGTATGTATGTATAGGTTTGTGTGGATATATGTATGTACGAAACTGGGAACATGCGTGGGGTGGGGGGGTGAGTGAGTGGGAACTTGCAGACAGGTTTGGGAACGAATAGCCTCTGAATAATTTATGTTTAGAGTTTTTCCTTGTATTTTTTCCCATTGCCTGTTTCTGTTTTAATTTAAAAAACCATTCAATAAAAAGAGAATCAAAAAAATAATAATAATAATAACACCAGATGACATCATCTTAAATATCTTTACACTGCTGCTGGACATGTTACTGCTGTTACTAACTGTTCCAACAGTTAGGTAATGGGCAGTGTTTGCGACAGAGAAAGAGATAAAGAAAGTGTCATAATAAATGTCAAATATCAAAATACAATGATTCCTTTTTTTTTTTTTTAAACGACCTTTTCCATTTCAGATCAGCAGGCAGTCCTGCAGAGATCTGAGCACGTCGTTGAGCTTAAAGATGGTGAAGTAGTGATCACTGTCCGAGGCAACCTCGAACCTCACGCCTCTACTGTCAAAACGTCAGCCCAACCCCGGGATTCAACAGCTCCAGTACAGGTCAGTCTATAATGTCTGTGTAGGTTCTCAGCAGTGGCGGCTCTAGACCACTTTTACTGAGGGGGCCAAGCTGGGGCCATTTGTTTTGTCAGAGGGGAACATTAAACCCAGCTGAAAATTAGACAAAGATGATCGCTTTGAAAAATATATATATATTATGCCAAATAATATGTTAAATACCACAATATAAAATACCATGGTTCATATTTGTTTCAGTATGTGTTATTAGGGGGGCTCTTCCTTTTGGAGGGGTGGCCACAGGGGGGGACCAAGCTCAGTGTTACAGGGGCACTGGCCCCTGTTGGCCCCTGCCTAGAACCGCCCATGGTTCTCAGTCATCGCGGCTTGATCCAAAAGGCATCTGGCCATCATGACCTTTAACCTCCGTCAAGTTTCCTTTTGGATCAAGCCTTGAATGCTAGTGCATAATTTATATTTCATTCAGAAATGAAAATAATTATTTGCCTTTAAAGATCACATGCCTTGTACAACACTAATGAGGCTGCATACTGTATCACCAACACTGTAAAAAACGTTTTGTCCTAACATTTTAAATACTAACACATTTAAAGAAATAAATAAAAAACAGCAACCCTGTTGTTAAATGGATATATCTCTATACACAGAGCCCACTGGTCAATCCTGCCTCAACTCCTCCATCAAGTGGTGAAGACTATGAATTACAACTTAATATGTACCTCCTCCATTACCTAAAGGAACACCCACAAGCTTGGAAAGAACTAGAGAAAGAACTCACCTCTGTTTCCTGCTCTGCCCAGCTTTACCCAGAGGAGGGTAGGGTGTTAGTCATGAGTTTAGCTCAACCTGGTGTTGAAGGTGGTGTAAAAAACTGGAGAGCTGAAGTAGACAGAGTCTTTGATGACTACATGATTCACTACGAGGTTGAACCTGTCAGAGTTAGAGCTTTGCTTCGGTCCTGCAGCTCCCCTCAGACCACAGATGAGGTAAAGGTTTACAGCGAGGGTGGGATGGCTGTTGTTGTTGGGAAGCGTTCGCAGGTGAGTGCCATGTTGATGGATTTAGAAGAAAAGTCAAGTGTTAGTGAGAAACAAACCAGACTTATACAGCTCGGTAAGGCCAAACTTGCCCTCCTCTGGAAAGAGATTGAGAACAGCTTGGGACAAGATTATCCAGAAGTGAAGGTCACCCGAGGAGATGAAGGTCAGATAGTTTTGGAGGGAACCATGGAGGAAATTGTCAAGGCTGGAGATTTAATCTCAAATATTGGGACATTGGTATTAGAGAGGACAGTTTCTGATGTAAGCCCACACTTTTTGGCCTTCCTGAGGGAAACCTATGGTGGTCCAGGGTTGCTATCTGAGTTTTTAGGGGTTGGCGACAAGGTGGAAATAGAGTTAAGAGATGCACAACTATGTTTCTTTGCCCTTTCTACTGATAAACTGGATGACACAGAAAAAAAACTTACAGAAATATTCAAGGAAGTCATTATTGATATTTCTGACTGCTCTGTTGCGCTACCCGAGCTTTGGGAAAAGCTTGAGTGCAAGACAAAGGAGATGAACCAAATGCAATGTAGGGCCGAAGCTGTGTTTGGCTCAGATAACAAATTGTGCTTATTGGGCCACACCAAAGAAGTTGAATTACTCAGTGAAGTTGTCAAACAGTTTGTTTTGGACCATTCGAATGTGCAAAGCGTAATCCATCTGCCATTTCCAGAACTAGCACAAGACTTGCCAGAACTACTGCAGCTGCACAATGTAGACTCTTTAGGGGTTACTATAAACCTTTTAACAACTTTCTCTGGGCCCGTGGTTGCGCTGGAAGGTCCACCTGGCAAAGTGAGGGAGGTCAGTAACTGGCTATGTCTACATTTGGACTCCCTTGATCTGGACAGAGTCACTACTGATGAGAACGGGTCAGCAAGATATTCCCGAAGCCCCCCTTGGAAAGGCGAACCCCAATGTGTTGCGGAGAATCTGTCATTGTTGTGCTTGAATGAAGTAAACACAACCGTTGCGACTTACCACCTTCATGGAGGGCTTCAAGTGCTGGTGTGTCAAGGTGACATTACCAAACAGGATGCTGACGCCCTTGTGAATGCTGCCAATGAAGATTTGAACCACTGTGGAGGGGTTGCGGCTGCACTGAGCAAAGCGGGTGGCCCTGAAGTTCAGCGTGAGAGCAGCTCCTTAGTTGAGACTATTGGGAAATTACCCACAGGTGAAGTGGTAGTCACTACAGGTGGAAACTTAAACTGCAAGGTATTGCTGCATGCTGTTGGACCAGTAGGTGGACAATGCGGTGGAAAAGAAAGGGTGTTGCTGGGAAAAACTGTCCACTCTGCTCTGAATTTGTCAGAAATGATGGAGTTCCAGTCCATAGCCATGCCTTGTATCAGCTCAGGGAATTTCGGTGTCCCTGTTAATGTGTGTTCACAGGCGATTGTAACGGCTGTTAAAGAGTTTGGAAGTCAAGGAGGGCGTAGTCTAAGACAAATCATTCTGATTGATAACAGAGAGGAGGTGGTTAGGGTAATGCACGAAACATGTGACAATCTTCTCCAAGGGGTAACTACTGGAAAAAGTGCACCAAGTGAAATTGGGTTTCCAATGGAGGCTTCTGTCCAAGACGAGGATAGGGCTCTTGTCCGTGTGGAGATCACTCAGGGTACCATAGAGACACAGCAGGTGAGAATTTGAGAGTCACAATAAAACCTTTGGAATAATATAAGGGAAATATAAACCTAGAAAAAAATGTCCAACACACATCATTTCCTCCTCTCATTAGGTTGATGCAGTGGTGTCCCCAATGGTCGGCCCCAATATTCAGACCACTCGTGTAGGAAACACTTTGTTCAAAATGGTTGGGCCTCAGCTGACTGCGATGTTCAGAGAGGAAAGAGGAGAAGAAACTCTGGCTGGTGACACAGTCCTGTTGGAGGGCCTGTCTGCACTTCCATCTAATGCCGTCTTCTTCCTCAACCTCGCTCCCTGGGATTTTGACCAAGAAGGAACTGCTGCTCAGGTACAAATATGGAGAAGTGTGTTGAGTTTTGTCTTAACTTTTGGTGTCTGTTTGTGAGAACACTTTCTCATGGGTTGTTCTGCAGATTTGTATTTCTTTAATAATAATAATTGAATTCGGTTCATTTCAGGCTCTGAGAATGGGCATCAAGCAAATCCTTACTACTTGTGACAGTAGAAGGTTTGCTTCTGTTGCTCTCCCTGTACTCGGGGCTGGGATTGCTCTGAAATTTCCTGACAGCTTGGTAGCAAGGATTCTACTGGAAGAGGTTCACGCTTTTGAACAAGAGCGAGCCAGCAGAACACCATTCACTGTCTGGATTGTCATCCACCCAAATGAGGAAAAGGTTACTGAGGTAACTAAAGTTATTTGTTCTCATAACTTTGACTGTGAAACTCTAAAGGGTTCAAGTCCAGACTTAGTAAACAATAGAAAATCTGTCATTTATTGCTAATAATAGTGCAAAAACAAAAATTTGATTGGACTGCCGTCCATTTCTAACAACCTTGAAATCTTACTTGGGTGCAGTTTACAGAAATTACATTTCATATCATTATTGGTGTTCAGACTTTATAAAGTCAGTCTAGATACGATGTGGTCATGCAAATGAAGGGATTTGGACTTGAATGTAAATGTTTTTGTTGATTATTGTTGACATAATTAACCGGTATAATCATTGTAATATTGTATGGAACGTCTCTCTGCAGGTCTTCAAGTCTGTCCAGGAAGATTTCCAACTCAAAGAAACCAAAAGCAAAGTTCAACATCCACACCAAGGTGGGTACTGATTAATGATAGCAAAGAATCTGAAAAAATTCAGTCCTGTGACATCCATTTTGTTCAACATAACACTGTATTTTCTTACAGAGTCTGCTACGAAAAGGATTGTGCTGCTTGGAAAAACCGGATCTGGAAAGAGCAACCTAGCGAACACCATATTTGGAGAGAAGTTGTTCACCACAAACCACACCCCTAACTCTGGAACAAGACAATGTCAAGCAGAAACCAACTCTGTCAATGGCAGAAGCATCACATTGATTGACACTCCAGGTTTCTTCGATGCTGGAAGGCCTGAGGAGGATATGAAGCCTGAGATAGTGAGGTGTATCACAGAGTGCGCTCCTGGGCCCCATGCATTTGTCATTGTGCTAAAAGTGGAGAAGTTCACTGAGCAGGAGCAGGCTGTGATCACAAAAATATGCCAATATTTCTCTGAAGATGCTCTTAAATATGCTGTCATTGTGTTTACACATGGCGACCAGCTCCCTAAAGGGGTGAAAATCGAGGACTTTGTAAGTCAGAATAGAGATCTGAGTGATCTGGTGAAGAAGTGCGGTGGAAGGTGTCACGTCATAGATAATAAATACTGGAAGAACAAAGTTCAGAATAACTACAGGAGCAACCAGCTTCAGGTAGAGGAGCTACTGAAGACAATAGACGAGATGGTGATGGAAAACAACGGAGACTTCTATGTCAACAAGATGTTTCAGGAAGTAGAGAAAGAAATACAGAAAGAGGAAGCGCACATTAGACAGTCTTGGGGTGACATGCCAGTCGTGGAGATCAGAAAAGAAGCAAAAAGCAGAGTGTCTGAGAAGTTTTTGATAGAACTGGCTGGCACTGCAACGGGAGCGTTGATGGGTGCTTTGTTTGGCGTGGCTGCAATGGTTGGATTAGTTATCACAGCTCTGCGAAACTGTCAGTCTTTTATAAGTGTCATGAAAAGAAGGCCAGCAGTAGGAGGTGCAGCTGCAGCAGCTGCAGGAGGAGTAGAAGCAGCAGGTATGACTGCTGCGGGGGTGTTGGTTGGTGTGACTGCACTGGGCATGACTGCAACAGGTGCAGTTATTGGTGGAGTTATTGGACGTGAAGCATCTGAGGGAGCAGAAACAGTGAAGGATGCAATTGACAGAGCAGCCAATAGTGTTATCAACAAAGGAAAATATGCCTTAAAGCTGCAATAATTGGGCGCTTTGCAAATGCTCTGTTTTAATCTCCAACTCAACAGGAGCTTTCAAGAGCTTTCTTTAACACTTTTCACGCATTATCTCGTAAAAAATTCAAGACATTTTTAGCACAGCCTGTCCTTGAAAAAAAAAAAAGTCAATGCGGATGTCACAGGATAATATTTACAACATATCCAAAAACAACAGAGCCCAACCCTGTGTTGTTGTGTAGTTTTATGTGTTTAAAGTATCAAAGAAAGAGTGTGAAGAACATAAAGGCGTATGAAGCAGATTTTACAACAAAAATCGCACTTGTTGCTCTCTGCTTGCGCGATATCAACGTCCGACTTCACAACGACATTTTAAGGAGAGGCTTGCAGGAAAAAGAATTTGAGAAAAAAAAATTGCAACTCACCCTGTAAATTTCAGAAAATGTTCATGAGTTTTGTGCATGTGTAAAGAGGCTACATGTGTCTCTTGTATTTGGTGCTGGGCAGGTAGCTTACAGTGTTTTTTTTTTTTGTTTTTTTTTAAATGAAGACGTCATGGTGAGGTTAGAAACCGGGTGGATAAGAGTTTGCTGGCTTGGAATGGAAACACTAATGCTTAAAGAAGCGAAAAAGGATCCGTAGAGCTGAAGAGATGTGCAGTCTGGCGATAAGACTGTGTGATATAATAAAAACAAATGTGAAATGTAGTGCAACTTTAAGGGGAGAGGGACTATCAATCAGTCAATCATTATTTATATAGTGCCAATTCTTAACACATTTTTATCTCGAGATGCTGAGCCGGTAATAGACTTTACTCATTTTGGGTGGAGGGAAATAATCAATCTGAAAAAGTGTGTGAAACAGTTACTATTATCTGTAAGAAGCCGTCTTTATATATTGTTATTGTATGAAATTAAATGTATTTATATAATTGACTGGAGGGATTTGATTACCTTAGTGGTGGTTGGATTATTGATTTCATAACTTTAATTTTCAACACTGATTATTTTAGTATTTTATGCTAATGTTTGATCAGTTTTCAACAATAAAATCATTGCGCACTAGTTTTCTGAGTAGTGTATTTTGTTATATTATGGGTGTAACTGGTTTACACCTCTTGACTGTTTGATTTCTATTCTTACACTGACATTACATGCTTTGGTCAACAGGGGGCGCCATAAAGCAAGCTTTCCACATGCTAGTGAGGTCAAAGTGAAGTCACAGAGTTGATATGTATGTCAAAGCTGTTTAGTACATGACTCTTTGCAGGTTGTTTGGTATTAGAACTTTCAATCCTGGAAATGAACAAGATCTACAAATAAGATCATTTTTGATTTGATGAAGGGAATAAAGTTGATTTTTAAACTATCTCGCAGGAGTATTTTTTTTTTTACCTTTTCAAATTGTTGGAATTGAGAAATGTCATTATTTTAGGCAATGATGTGACCATTTTTTAATGTTTCACAGAAGTTGGGACACAGTCATTGGTCAATAAAAAATATATACGGGAATTATAAACCTAGATAACACCCCTCATTTCCTCCTTTATGCAGTGGTGTCACCAATGGTTGGCCCAACTAGGGACGAGAGTTGGAAATTAGCAAGATCTATAAACTCTCTATGCAGCACATCAGTTTCATGCTTTGTATTGAAACTGTTAATTTGTGTTGTCCCTATTTGATAAATGAGTTCAACTGTTGGTTGGCTAGGATCCTCTGACTGTGATGGTTTCGACCTCAGCTGACTGCCATGTTCAGAAAGGAAGGAGGAGACACAGTCCTGGTAGAAGACCTGTCTGCACTTCCATCTAATGCTGTGTTCTTGCACAACCTCATTCCCTGGAATTAGGCCCAAGAAGGAACTGCTGCTCAGGTTCAAACCTGGAGAAGTGTGTTCAGGTGTGTCTTAACTTTTGGGTGCCTGGGTCAACAACGCTCTGTGAGTGTTTTTGGGAACCTAGGACAGTGGTTCTCAACTGGTCGAGCCTCAGGACTCACCACCAACCTTGTACTTTTTGACACAATTCTATCTTCCAGACACCCATTCGCACCCCCAGAAAAGCTGCTCTGCGACCCACTTTTGGGTCCCGACCCACCAGTTGAGAACCACTGACCTTGGAGACCAAATTCAGTTATTTTTAAAACTGGAATTTCATCTTCAACCTTCTTATTCCATAAAAGATTTCAGCTGTTCAACAGTTCCGCGTCTCCTTTGCATTGTTTATGCTCCATAGTGCGACAAACATTTTCTATGGTTGACTATGAACATTTCATCAAGTGTAGGCAAGATTGTTTGTTTTATACAACCAGCACAGTTTAGACAGGTGTTAGGTGGGGGTTATTTCTGTGTGAGATGGACAATTATGAAATGGTGAAACAGACTGTGGATCATCTTAGATTTCTTCAGCCATGGTCAGACAACACAGAAACACAACACACATGGCTGACAAAGTGCAGACCATCGCTGACCCATGCTGACCAAGATCTCACAATCATTGACAATCATTGGCAAAGTGGCCATCATAGGCAAAATGGCAAAATGGCAAAATGGGTAAGTGTCCAAGTGGCAAAGTCTTCATCACACAGTGTGGCTTATATTCTGCTAGAAGGTACAGCAGACAAATTCCTTTCCATTTGGGTACATCACTATAAAACAATAAAGATGACATGTCACTGATTTGTATACGTAACAGATGTAGACTCTCTGTCTAGCAAACAGTTGCTGACAACATATAGTTGGCTCCTCTCCATTTATAGATCTGCTACTACTTAGGTGCTTCACCCATATAAGGTTACAGCTTCACAGACCCAAAAGAAGAATTACTGTGAGATGGTTGACACAATTTAAAGATATGTCCACAAAATTATCAAGATGAATGAATCCATGAAAATACGTACTAACAACAGGCCACATGGGAATGACGGACACTGCAAGGTCTTTTAAGGGGCAACAAAATCTGTGTGTTAATGTAAAGTTCACCCAACTCACCTTCTTCCTCACTTAGGCATTGAGACTCCCTATATGAATTTAGAGACAATGTTCGCTAACATATCATAATTACCATTTTGGTACAATGGCAATAATTGGAATTCTATTTATGGGCTCGACACCAATAACCCTTGAGGTCGACACTACACAGATGGAATTCAGCTCTCGACATGTGAAGACGTCGACACACTGCCAGGGCAGAGGTAGGCCAGTTATGTGGACACACCTTTCCCTCTCACTGCACTACAGGTTACAGCAAGTCTGACAGCTCAATCAATGGAAAGCAAGTGACAGAGAGCAGTTGTGGGGGAGACTCAGGGAGAAAGAGAAGGGTAGGAAAAGGGGAGAGTGTGACATTCTTAACACATTTTGGACTTCTTTTTCCAGCTCCTGGCGTCTTCTTTCATCCGTCTGCATCTGTCTGGATTTACAGGTGCGTCTCTGTTGTTTTTTGTTCCTGTGTCTCTTTTTCACGAGTGTGTTTTGATCCTGTAAGTGACAACACTGTGGATACATCTGCCAACAAATCACTGCAAACAACCTCAGCTACTGCTGCTGTTGAGGGATGAACAAGCAACTTTGGCTGTCTTTTTGAGGATGAACAGGACTTGTGCTGTACATTTTATCTGTAAATGTTAAATATTCTAGGTGTTTTTGTGACATACCGGTAATCCTCAGGTTCAATCGTCTGCAGTGATTTGTTCGAACACATGCAGCAAGTCAGCTTGTGCAGCATAGCTTTGCTCGTTTTCATGTATAGTTTTTCTCTGTAGGTGTAGCAGGTGTGTTTAAGAAGGTATGTTGTGAGTCACACTGAACACACAAAACACACCTTTTTGAGCCAGCCGGTTTTAATGGTCTTAGGCGCTCTGTTTTTTTTAAGCTAAGAATAATGGGTAAAGAGAGCTCAGCTTCATCCTCCAGTTGTTTGAAAAGGTTTTTTATTCAGAACATATTTCAGAGAAAAATAACCTGCCACCTTAAAAAAAAGGGAACAGAGAGGTATTTAAGATAACCGTGACAGAAACTAGCCGGCGGTTGCATTTTCTTGATCATTGCACAATGTGGCCCTTTCCAGGGCACTGTCAGTGTGGTTTGACCGGCTTTCAGTTTCCATGTTGTTGGGCGGTAACATTTTATAGTCTGCTACTTCTTTTTCTCAAACCTGGAGGTATCCAACAACAAAAGCTGCTACAGACACATTAGTGCCAGAACAAAAAAAACACACACAATTTGAACGTCTTACAAGAAGAAATATGAATATAGACTTTTTCTTTTGAGAAATGCTAATATTTTCTGATCTTACTATTTTTTTTAAGTGACTACATTTACCTTATTTTTATTTGGGTATTTCACTCCTTTATGTACTTATTAACCATTTTGGTTGTTAGGTTCCAACATAACAATACTTTTAAGTGAATGCTGTTGGCGCTTTAAAGGAAGGCCGACATTTGGAATTGACTACCAAAGGTTAGCAGCAGTTGCACAACAGCTTTGAGCATGTGTTTATTCTGCTCTTCAATCACTTATTGTTTAAACTAATAGACTCAACTTTGACTACAACGTCTTTTTTACAGTGTAAAATCAAACAGACTCCAAAACTCAACAGAAATGCCAAACATCAATTAATGAACATGACTGTTTCCCTTCATTAAAAACATTTAAGCAGAACAAGACTGTTTCTGAGGTCCCATCCTACCTACGGAAGCCCTAAAAGGACATGCATTTTATTTGCACCTTTTTAGTGCGATAAGTAATTTTCCGGCCGTTTTCCTTGAGATCTCGACTTGTATATCTTGTTTCTCCAGAGTTGCAAAAGCACAAAACAAACAGAAATTGGCTTAATTTACCACATAAGCGTGGGCAGTGAAAGCATGACATGTTGTGGCCTGGCCTATCACAGTGAGTGGCCTATTGTCTTGTTCACTGCACCTCCAGAAAATGATCCTGTCATCAACCACACAGCAAGCATTGTTATCTGGTGATGATCAGATAAATGAATCCGTTACAATGGGAAAACCAGTGCTGTAATCCTGAGATAACAAAATCAGATGGAGTTAATTGAATGTATGAATGCATGTCCACTTAGGGCTTCCGTACAATCTCCTAAAAAGCGTAAAGCGTCTCCTTTAATGTTTACTACAGCATGTTACGGCATGTGTCATAGTTGCACATGTAAAAAGGAAATGTTTTGGTTGTTGGGATTTAAACTTTCCTGCTCTGCTGTGATTGTAGCTCTTACAGTTAATCAACCGCTGTGACCTCTCTTTCTGAGAATTGCCAATTACACGCTGATTTACCCTGTAATGATCTTGAGTTATCCATAATTACTGCACAGGTTGAGAGGAAATATCAAACGGCAGATGTGGGTGTGAATTTTTTGATTGTATGCACAGGAGGTACAACCCTGAAGAGTTTGTTGGCCGCGTAAAGGGCGTGCTCTCAAACTAATAATCCAGATATGTTGAACAAGCGATGACATGCCAATTTTTTTCTAAATTTTTTTCCAGTGAGATGAAGTAGCAGCTGTAGCCTACATACTGTTTATTTCCTGACAGGAAGACATACTTACCAAAGCATGCTGCATGAACATGCACATGTTTATGGTGACTCTCATCTATCTCTATCTATTCAGACCCCTTCACGTTTTACACAATTTGTGATGTTGCAGCCTTATGGTAAAATCAATTAAATTCATTATGCACCTCATCAATCTGCACGTAATACACCATAATGAGAAAGTGGAAACAGGATTTTAGAAATGTTTGCTCATTTATTAATTCTACAATTCTACAATTCACTTAGCAGACGCTTTTATCCAAAGCAACGTACATCAGAGAGTAAGTACAACAAAAGCAAGGATCTAGAAAAAAGGAAAAGATGTCAGTAAGAGCAAACAATCAGCTCATTGACTCATTGAGTCCGATTAGATACACAGGTGCTGACAGGCTTTGCACAGAGTGTTGTGGATTTTTCTGTTGGTAATGAAAGATCTAAAGTCAAAGTCTTTTGTCGTTCTTTATTGTATTGCATATAGTAAATATATTGCAAAAGGGGTAATCAGCTACAAAAGTAACATCAGTCACAAGTGCATCAAAGATTCAGTCCCGGGTGCAGAGCATATTTACACTTTCACAGGGTGTAGGTATTTTGCACATACATGAGTGTGTAGGTATATTACATATACATGAGTAATACATCGTCATTGATTTCAGCTTGCCCTAGTGACTTCGCCTTCTGCTAGTTTGCCCGGTGATTTATCTAACATCAACAGAAACTCCTTTGTCCGGAGGGCACTGATTTAGGATTATGCAGTACTCAGACACTGAGGAGAGTTCCTGTTGGAGATACAGACCAAGGCCATACAGAGAAACAGTTTTTAATCGCTAAATGACGCACGAACATCCTAATCTTTTAAGTTCAAACGAATATGACAGACAGATATTATTTTTCCACTACAAGAGGCAAAGCACAACATTGAGGGCAGTTCTTGAGAGCTCTAATCAGTATAGAAACCATCTTATAAGTCGTCGTTATCAAACAAAAACCATCGTGACAACCATCATCAATAATCGAGACCATCATCATTAAGTTAGTAGGTATTCATGAAAGAGCTGGGTCTTTAGCTTTTTCTAAAAGGTGCAAAGAAAAACTGAAAAATCTCTCTGACATAAGCATTCAGACCCTTTACTCAGTATGCTTTGCACAACTGGTTTTGGGGTTTTTCTGCCGTTCTTCTGTGCAGGTCTTCTCAAACTCTGTCAGGTTGGATGGGGACCATTGGTGGACAGCCATGTTCAGGTCTCTTCAAGTCCGGTGCTCTGGCTGTGCTCGTCAAAGGACATTCATAAAGTCGTCCCTCATGCGTTGACTTTGCTGTGAGCTTATAATAATAATAATATAATAATACATTTATTTATAAAGCGCTTTAAATCAAAATGCTGTACAAAGCAATACAGTTAAAATACAGGAAAAACATACAGAGAAATCATGACTCATACTTAACAATAAACAGATGGGTCTTTAACTTTGCTTTAAAAACCTCAACAGAACAAGCCTGCCTAATGTCCAGAGGTAGCTTAGGGTCGTTTTCCTGTTGGAATGTGTTCTTCTTGGTCTTCATTAATTCAAACTACTTTTGTGATTGGATGGCCTCGTCAGACCTGAAGAGAAACAAAAAAGATATAATCTCAGTCTGACTCACTGTTCAATAACTGACGCAAGCAGTGACTGTTTCTCTCTAATCGTGTCTGGTCTCGTCGTTCAGGAATCAAGACTCCCCGTTAAAACCTGTTACACTTGCGCCACACTCCCACACTTTCCAGGAGAAATACATACTTGTCAAATCAAAGAAGGGAGTAGGATGTTTATCAGTCAGATAATCTTGAAGAAGTCCCTAATGTCATAGTTATTTTTTGGCCAGGGAATAACAGTCACATTTGATCTTCTTGAGTTATTTAATGGTAAAGGAAATATGATGTTGTGTTTTCATTATTGTATGTCTCCAGACTTGTATGTTCAATTCTGCATTTGCTTAATTTTCCTCCACCAGAGGTTTCTGCCTTGGACACATATGTGGTGTGCATGTTGTGCATTGCTTGATAACCATTTTTCCATTTGTACATTTTTGGATATTTTTCTCAATATGCACTTTTATTTAAGTGTTATTATTATCTATTAATACTTAATGTTAGGCAGATTGTGTTGTTATGTGAGTGATAAGTGGTATACAAGTACAATTTGACTTAAGTTGACTTGACTTGAACAACTATATAAAGATATAAATGTACTGAGTCAACTGTTATTCTCTATTTTACAGGTCACAATAATGGCCCAGTCCTTAAACAGCACCAGCCCTCCCTCTGCAGGCAATGAGACCCTTGTGGATAACCAGACTGCCACCGCTGTAGGCGCACTCATCCTGAGCATTGTTTTTCTTTTGGGCTTTCCCGGAAACCTCTTCATTATCTGGAGCATCCTTGCACGAGCCCGGAAACAGTCCATCACCACCCTCCTCATACTCAACCTCGCCATTGCAGATGGCTCCCTGATGGCTCTAACCCCATTCTTCATTGTCTACCTGGTGCTGAAGAACTGGGTGTTTGGGAATGTGATGTGTAAGGTCCTCTTCTACCTGTGTCTGGTCAACATGTACGCCTCCATCCAACTCATTATATTGATGAGCTTATACCGATTGCTTGCAATTCTGTGGCCACAGCGCGTCAGCTCTTTCAGCAACAGGAAGCTTGTATTACGGGTGCTAGTGGTGGTGTGGGTGGTGGTGATGGTCGCCTCAATTCCTGCAATGATCTACAGGAAAGTGAAGAACAAGGAGGGGACGGACACTTCGGTTTGCGATTCATTCCACGATCACGACAGCTATGTAAGTGAACAAAAACACATATTATTATTGTCATAAAGTAAACAATAAGCAACCCATATCAAGGTTGAATTATCCTCTAACTTTGTTTCCTAAAAACCCAGGTTTCATTGTGACTGTAATATTATGTTGCCCCTTTTTTCTCTCTCACTTCATCACCCCTGCCCAGGCGGTTCTGCAGTACTCGCTGGAGCTCGTGCTGGGGTTTTTCATTCCTTACCCTGTCATCGTGGTCAGCTATATCTGCATCTTACGGCGGATCCGAAAGACCAAGTTTGGGCGACGCATTCGCAGTGAGAAGCTCATCCTGGCCATCGTGTTGACCTTTTGCCTCCTCTGGTTGCCATACCACATTATCAACATGGTGCAAGTACGTCATATACCTTTTTTCACATGTGAAACTTTCTGCCAAGTACAATTGGATTCAAATGCATATATGTGTAAATTCATCAGAGCTGGATTTTTTTTATTGTTTTTATAATTACATTGGTCCCTTTTTTAACTTGGTGTTTTTGTGTTCTTCTCAGGTTGCATGGGCTTTGTGTCCAGAGGGTCACTTAAAACAAATGTAAGTGATAACAAATTTATGTGCATTTTATTTTTAAAGCTAATTTAACAATATAAACAAATGTATCTCTGGACTAATTAATTAATGGGTCATAATGGGGGATACTTTAGTTGTGCTGATGAGTCACAGTCATATTAGGCCATTTCATTTGACATTTTTTATTGGAGGGACAGCCCCTTGAGATGCACCGTCTCATTTTCAAGGGGGTCCCTTACAGTTTAACATTTTGGAAAATATGATTAATTCCTTGTATTTCTGAGTTAGCTGAGAACATTTCACCTTGCAAGTGTCTCTGGGTGAAGATTGAGAGGCGTGAAGATCCCAGAGACGATTAGCTTAGCTAAGCTTAGTTTAGTTAAGTTATTACAGAACTAGAGAAACAACAACCACCTCTGCAATGTTCAAAAATACTGTCATCCGCATCTCAAAGGCATACAAATCAGGTTAAAAAAAACTGTATTAGAGCAACTATTGGTGGTTATACTTGGAGTTATGCACCTTAACTAAACATGGCACAAAAAGTTTGGCATTGGCAGAGAAGATTTGGCAAGTTTTTCATGGGCGCATCCCACATACTCAGCTCTGCTGCTCATCCCACAAATGTATGTTCCTTACAAATGTGGCACCATTAAAAATGGAAATAAACAGGCTTTCCAATGGTATAAGATTTATTGCCATGAAGCATTGTTACAATAAAGAAATAATCTACCAAACACAAATTTCCTTACTTTTTGTGCAATGTTTATAAAACAGAGCTTGTCACTGTACTTGTTTTTCTTTTCTTGAAACAAAAAATATAGACCATGGTCCATTGAAATAATTACGGAAGATCACAGTGTGTTAAAATGTTGAGAAGCACTAATGGGTGTAAGTTTCAACTTTTGAACGAGCAGTGTTATGTCATTATGCTAAACTAAGCTAAGCTAGCTTCCTACCTGATCTTTGAATTACTATCAGAAATAAATTGTGGTTTGATCTTTTAGGAAATGCTTTAAACAGATGAAGTATTTAAAATGTGCAGTGTTTGTTGAATTTGGAAGCATTGTATTTTTCTGTAATATCTGACTTGTAAAATGCTCTGATCTCTTCCCAGATTGAATAAAATATGGCACAGGAGCCGTGCTGTCACCTCTGCCATAGCCTTCATCAGCAGCTGTGCCAACCCAGTGCTCTACTTCTTTGCAGGAAAGTCCTACATCCGGCGAGAAGGGCTGGCGTTCATGGCCCGCTTGTTTGAGGGCACAGCTCTGGACTCTGCCACCAGAAAGAGCCGACAGAACAGCCAGAATTGCAGTCGCGACAAAGACAAAGACGCAGGCTCTGTTATGCTAAATGACAAAGAAGCAGACTCTGTTAACAACTCGAGCTCTAATGTCAAACCAGTGAAGAACGGTAAGTAGGGCTGCGGCGGAGCAGAACTGAGTCTGGTGTTGATTCCCTGGAGGAGACAAATGAACCACTTAAGCCTTCAAACTGCTTTTTAGAGTAACAAACTTGAGGGTTGATCCTACACAGCTGATTCTTTACTCGGCATCTGCAACTTAATCTTGTCACCCAATGCAACCTAAAGTGACAGATTTCTGTCTAAGCTTATACCAGAACAACATATGAGCCTTGTTCCACTCTGAACCACATGAGGAAAAACTTTGGAGTTTTATCCAGGACGATAATTCTCCTCATCCCTTTCATCCATCAAGGCGAGATGATGCTATGGGCTGACTGTACATTTGTATGATATTGCTGTTTTGTACTTTTTTTTTAAAATGATTTTTCATTCATTCAGTCATTTTGTTATCAATTGTTTTTTTTTTTTCTCTAAAATACATTATGGTGACATTAAAACGTCAAAATGAACAAGAACAGTAAATATCGCTTTACCTCAGAGACAAGCATTCAGTTCACTGAGGCTCTTGAGTTTGTGTATTACAGGATCCACACTTTAAATGTTGTGCTTGTCTACTATTATTTGTTGTATACATTATTCTTCTGCCACTGTGGGGTAGAATTACAAGCCGTTAAAACAGCTTTCATTTTCAAACAAGTTTGCTCTGTTTTTTCTCCTTAGGCCTCTGTTTTGGTCTCAACCACCTACTGAAATATATGGCTATTCTCTATTGCCAACTCATACTCTATGACTGTCAAGTGTTTGGTGCTGGACAAGGTTGCACAATAGGTTGATCGGACCGATAAGAGTAAGAGCAGCGAGACTTAACCGAACTCTAAAGTTCTGGTCCTTAAAGGTCCAACATGTCAGATATCTACTGAATTAAACGATGAAAGGACCGTACTATATAAGGAAACATGCTATGTTGAAGTGCTGGCTTCTCTGTCAACAATGCAGCAACCAGTATGTCCTCCTTCTAAGTTTATATTTTGGTCCTAAATGGTTTGTTTGAAGACAGCGCTCTTCAATATTTGTATTGTATATGGACTGCAGTACCCATTGTAAACACTAGGAGTGACATATTTTTCCTTTAAAAAATCTAAACAAAGTCGGCATGCTGGTGGCGCAATGGATAGGGCGAGCGCCCCACGTATTGAGGCTGTCGTCTCAAGCGGGCGGCCCGGGCTCGCATCCTACCTGTGGCCTCCTTCCTGCATGTCGCTCCCCACTCTCTCTCCCTGGTTTCCAACTCTATCCACTGTCCTGTCTCTCCATTAAAGGCATAAAAAGCCCAAAAATAAATCTTTAAAAAATCTAAACAAAGAGCTTAGAGACTCTTAAACGTTCCTTAGAACCGACAGGCGCTGCAGAGGTTTGTGACAAAACTCTTAGGGATTTTTCCCAAAGAAAGGGCCCCTTTCACATAGTTTCACATAGTCAATAACTGAACTGTTGATAAAGGAGTTGGGAAATAATATCAATATGGCAATATATTGTAGTCCTGACTTCATTTAAAAAGAAACTATAACTAACAGATTTCCCTGCCAATTTGACTCAGCACGTCACCTCCTCACGGTGGCACTTGTGACATGGATGCGGGTAACGTGAGTGAAAGTTAAGTTGCATTGTATAGTGACGTAATGTGAGTTGCCCTGCGATTCCCGCTATGAATGTATGCAGCTTCAAAGAGAAGTAAAAGGGCAGTGTGTAAAGTCAGAAAAAAACAAAATGATGTAAAGTCTCTTTTCCTGACAAAATGACACATCAAAACTTGGTTAATCAATACAGGTGATGTGGAAAGAGAAACATGCCGTGAATCTGACAATGTGTCTGTTGTAAGAGAGAGCACCGTGCCCATCATAAGGTTATGATATGAAGCTCTTGTATCAACAGGATTCTTGCAAGCTTACTGGAATATTCTCCCCCTCACTTATTCACCCTTCATGACTTGTCTCTTGCGCTGTTCATTCCTGTTCTTGAAATGTACACCATGCATTTCACAACTTTTCGCATGACTTCTGCTCTTCTCCCTCCAATAATGCCTGTCTCAAATAATCTGTACCGGACAGAAAAAAAAAAGCAGATGGACGCCATGACAACTATATTTTTCACCAATGCTGCAATGCATACCTGAGTTGAAAAGGTCTCTGATGCACTGATATGAAACAGAAAAATGTGGAACATGACATTTATCGCAACCCAGTGAGCTCAAACTGGCTTCCTGTTCTCACAGGATTTCCCCTCACATTACCCTCTTACTCAATATAAATGTTAGATGTTTGTATTTCTCCTCACACACAGTCCTCACAGCAAAGCATGAGAGAGGACAGTAGCTCAGACAAGGTGTTATATAACTTTTGACTTGGATTTACTGTTGCAGTTATACACAGACGGAGTTCTGCAATTGAAGGTCAGTACTGGTATATGATTTTTTTTATAGTTTAAATTTAATAAAATGTTCCTCTGTGATAGCATCTGACTTCCTAATTTGATTTTATTGTTTCTACAACTTTGTAGAGCAGAGGGAACTCAAATCTCAGAGGATGAAATGAATCTGAGAAAGTTACAGATTGAATATTTGGAGTCTGCTCTAAGCGATAAGACTGCGGCTCTTTGTTGAACATTTGTGTTGAGTGAAATGTATTATATCAGGATAAACCCCTTGAGGTGTGTGACCTTGCTTTCAGGGGATACAGCACAGCAATACAAAGACAATATGTGTTTCAGTTTTTAGTTTGAGCTTTTTTCAGTTCATAACTTCTTTGTCTAAAACAAAACTCTTACATCCGTTCTAACACAAACTGTGCTCCTTCATTCTTTTTTTTTTCATTCTCAAGCTTTTTTTGAAATCTGAAGGAGGACGGGATCTTTTTAATCCGAACGTGTCATTTAAAAAAAACAACAAGAACACTAAAAGAAGGAACCCATGACATATAATTCATCTTTTGAAAATGCTATTTGTTTTAAAATTCTGAAAAAGTCAAAACTGCTAAAAAAGTACACTTTTTTTAAGACTCATTTGGCATTTTGGAGAGATCGTGGCTTTTTTTGGAGGGATAGTGGGGAATGACATGTGGGAAAGGAGCCTCAGGTTAGATTTGAACCTGAGGACTTTGCCTCCATACATTGGGCATGCGCACTAACCACTGCACCACTGCACCACTAGTGCCCCTAATTTTTGAGCTGATTGCATTGTACTCTAACTATTAACTTGCTGTACAGCATTTTTAAGTAATAAATGTAACACATGGCTGAAATGTTGTGGAATAACTCAAGCCAATAGGTCATGATCACTATCATTTTGTTATATGTTGGTTGATAACAGGATACTCTGCCTTACATCAAGTTCCAGAAACCAACTGTGTAAATGAATAACTGATATTGTGCAATGTTTCGCAGCATTGACACATATTCACATCTTACAAACATCTATACAACATATCCTGTTTCCTGTCTTTTGAAAGGTTGTCCGTTACACAGTCGTCGAAGCCTGAACCCAGATTCTACAGAGGTTTTCTCCAATGGCGTCCAACTCCACCACCATCTCCCAGCAGTCCTCCCCTCCCTACTTTACTCTGCCCATCAGTGCCTCGGCATGGGGCGGCATCGTCATCCTCACCCTGGCGCTTTTGCTCGGCTTTCCCGGGAACCTGTTTGTGGTCTGGTCGGTGCTGTGCCGGGTGAAGAAGCGCTCAGTGACCTGCTTGTTAGTGCTGAATCTTGCTCTGGCGGATGCTTTCGTGCTGCTCAGTGCCCCTCTCTTCCTGCGGTACCTGGCTGGAGGTCGAGGTTGGGAGTTTGGATCCGCGGCATGCAAGCTAGTGCATTACCTGTCAAGCGTGAACATGTACGTGTCCATTTACCTGATCTGCCTGATGAGCATGGACCGCTGGTTGGCTGTGACCAGACCTTTCATGTCCCAGAGGATGAGAACCAAACGTACCCTGCTGCTTCTCCTACTGGGGGTGTGGTGGTTAGCGTTCATCCTGTCACTGCCGATGCCTTTCTACCGCAGGTGAGACCAACATGTTCCATGTTTCCTTTAAAGATTTGAGAAAGTTGAAATGGATGTGATGAATTTTTCCATGAAGGGAACAGAAAGGAAGCTGCATCATTGGTAGTATTTGGTTCTCTTTATTCAATGTTCAAGATGTCTTAGACCGAACGCTTGGAATCTGAAATGTGACCAAACATTTTGGAAACAGGCTGTAAATGAAAAAGCTTATAATCTCACTGTCGTCCCTTGTAAAGTTCTGTGCACACACAAGGAAACTGTAACAAATATTAGGAGGTCCAATACCGACTGCTGATTGTTTGAGAAATATTTTCAACTAATCAATCTCCTTACATACTGTGGAACTGCTTGGCTCTCATCTCTGTTGCTTAATTGTCATATTTTAAAGATATGTTCAGAAAATGTTGAAATATCCAAATATTTAACTTTGTAAATTCCACCACCAGGGGGCTGTCAATCAAAACAACAACAAAAGATTACATTGAGGCCGGCGGGGAATCATGGGAGTCCTTTCTGCTACTCCACCCCTAGCCTCAATGAAAATAGAACTCCACTTTGACCGTAGTTAATATGTTTAGTGATGATGTATCCAAGTACAATTGAAGTAAAGTTTTTATCACAGCAGCTCATACAGCAACAGTACGGCAGCTTTCAGTAGCAGTTCACATTTCTTTATGCGGCTGTCTTTGACGTAGCATCCGGTGTTTCCACGGCAACGATAGAGACGTTGTTTCTGTCATGACGGCTCTGTCATGGCGGCCCCCGATACAAGACACAAAAATTAGCAAAAAAAAAAACATCAGCCTGCCAAAACCCCACAGCACTGGATATCAGTCAGCTGCAGCACACTGGCAGATGCTCGCTCATGTTAACTAGCAGTCATGAATGGTAGCTGGGCTCCATCCAGCATGGATCACAACCCAGCATGGGCGGCTCAGGAAAAACTAGGAACGACATAAAAGCAATTAATAAGAGACAAGTGTTATTAAGACGACATAACGTTAGCAGATGTGTTTTCTTGCCGAAAGTATAGCAGTGACTGTGGGCTGCCACTGAATGTTTTAGTGGTACTTGGCTCTTAACTTTTTAATATATACTCGGGTAATTAGGGCTAAAAATATAATTCAAATATTAACTTAGGAACCTGGTGTTATTTATCTTCTTAGATTTTTTTTCAGGCATTATTTAAAGATATTTAATGCTTATCATAAATTAAGTTTAATGTCTGCAGCATGGGTGAAGACCCCGAGACAAAACACCTTGTAGTTGGAATAAATTTAATCTTGAAAGTTGATTTGTCTAGTTTGAACTCTCTGGTTATGGCAAGTGATGCTCACTTCTGTTTTTGTAATTTTTTCCCTTATTCTGTTCTTACACAGCAATGTTGAGAAAACATTTTCAGTCAATGTCACTCTACGCTTTTGTGTGGTGAGCCACGGGGGCAGCGTGGGCCACCGGGTGTTCCAGTACCTGTTCGAGACCATCATGGCCTGCCTGGTGCCCTTCTCCCTCATCAACACCTGTTACTCCTCCGTCATTTGCCGTCTGCAGAGTGCAAAGTTCCAGCGCAGAGGGCAGGGCAGCCGCCTCATCTTGATGATCATCTGCACATTTGCGATATTCTGGCTGCCCTATCACATCGTCAACGTCATAGAGGTAATTCTGTGATGCAATTTGTTTCTGAATTTGTTAAAATAACTTTTGACTCTATTAGATTAGGCTGCATTAGGGTGTGTGTACACAGCAGTTTCTGAGACTTTACATTGGTCTAAACTCTCTCACCCTCTCATGTCTCCAGGTAGCCGGTCTGTTGACAAAAAAGGAATCGGTGGTCCTTGCTGCCACTACAGCCCGTCCAAACGTCACGGCCTTTGCTTACTTCAGCAGCGCTGTAAACCCCATTCTCTACGTGTTCGCCGGCAGCTCCCACATCCGCCAGGCCGGTCTCAGCTTCATGGGCAAGCTCTTCGAGGCGACCAACTCTGAGGGCAGAACGACGTCTTTCTTTACCCGTAGTAGCAGAAGCGGCTCTTCCCCAGACGAGGGCTCTGTCCTGCACACATTGTCGGTCAAACTTGGGAGGCCTTTCAAAGCCAAGGACAAGGAGAGGAGCTGCAGTTTGGCAGACACAGGGTTCAACGAGTCAGAAGTCAGGACTCTGGCAAGTGTTGACCAGTTGGAGTAGTGATGAAGCTGTTTTCAAAGCAACCTTGCTTGGACTTCTTTTGTTGATTAATTACAAAGTTTTGTTAAGGAGGTGTTCGCAGACCCAACTATTTCATAAACTAGGTGCGTAGGGCGACAAATCACTTGAAAAGAAAAAAAATCCTGCCCACACATTGCCAGGTATCTCCAATGTTTTAGAAGAATCCCAACGTGTCGGCCCCTCTGAGCCTAGAGCACACTTGACAAAGGTTCAGAGGGACCGAAACGTTGTGATTTTTCTAATATTAATTGGTGATACTTAGCAAGAGAAGTGTGCATGATTTTTTTATTTTCTAGTTGATTAATTACACAAATTATGTCGCCTAGTAATTTTGTATTTTTGTATTTTTTTTACTCTAATGAAAAAAAGTTGCCTCCAGTAGGCAGTTATAACATTGTCACACGTCAAACACCAACTTCTAGAAGTGTCTCTTTCAAGACAGTCTCTTGCTTGTTCTCCATTTGAGTATGTTAATGTGAGGAACTTGATTATTTGTATATATTTATTTAAATGGCTAATAAAGTTGTGTCGTTGCTTTTAAGACCTCAATACTGGTGTGTATGTGCTTAAGTCACTCCAAAACTTAATAAAGTATAAATTATTATTATCTGTAAATATTCCAACGACCTTCGGATGGGTTGGCATGAAATTTGGTACAAAGTCTTATGATCCCCAATGGATGAATCCTAATGACATCATTTTGACTTTAAAGAAATACTTTGACTTCTGTGAAGGTAGATGGATTGGTGCTAAACCTTTGTGGGCATTCGGATAATGCATTAAAAAGACCAACAACACCTCGCTGTTGGTATGGGGTTTCCATGACATCAATTACAACTCAAGGGTCGATTATCCTAAATGTAGTACTCTTATTGATGTAACCCTCGGTTTTATATTCACAGACTTTCAATGTTTTTTTTTTTCCCCCTAAGTTGTCAAATAGAGACGCCAATGGGCTTTCTTTCAAATCATGATCAATCTGAAACGGCCTGTTTGGTAAGGTTCAGACTCCTAAACTAATGGTTGGGTTTAAAAGAAATGTATATTTAATCCATCAAAAATTACAGAAGTGAGCGTTGAATAGTTACTTCATTATTCTTTGCTTTTTCATAGGACTTGTAGCCAAGTCTCCTGGATGAAAGTCCTTTGTAAACAGTATTTACCTGCCTTTTTACTATTTAACACAGAGAAAAGCATCTAAAACAGCAAACTGGTTTAGATTTGGGTTACTTGAGAGTTCTGGTGCTCGCATACAGACCCTTTCAGGATAAGAAGTGAGCTGTTAAAGACACAAAGAGACTTGACAAACAGTTGGTGTTTGACGATTAAGGGAAAAGAATGGGCTGCGACTTCCCCTGATTTCGACTTCCCCTTTTATTCAATTTTTCAGCCATCATCAGGTCTGTTCTTTCATTTGTTAAGCACATCGGTTTATGACCCAACACCTCCAAACTGTTGACTGTCTCTTGAGCTTCATTTGTACTTTATATTTAGTGCCAAATATCAAATCCTAGCTTGCTAACCCGCTAAAGTAACATGTGAAATATTGAACCAGCTAGCATAAGCATTTAATTTTAAGCACCATTGTGTGAGTATAACCTTACAGAGATCGCTTGGCTATACTTTGATGTGAAGAAAATGCCCTTTAAGAGTTACAACACCTAAAAACATTTTAACAGGTCTTTTCTTAATTTTCAAATCAAAGCATTGAGTGTCCAAAAATATACACATTTCATATCATCTACTAATTTTGTATGATTTCTTAAACCCTTTTTCACTAAACGCAAATGTTTGTATGATACAAGGTTGACCTATATGTAAAAAAATGTATAGCTTACATTGTTAAAGCTATGTGGGTATTGCTAGGCAAGTTGTATGTGCTATGTTTTTATTTTATTTATAGTAGTGTATGTGACTTAAACCTAAAAAATAATTCATAAAGTGCCACGTGAATAGTATATTTCTACTGCTTATTTTGTACGAGAGGTTTATATTAGTATATTAAGTGCTTTTCTCAGGTGTATGGAATTATACTGTTACTACTTATGTAATGCTCAGCTGAATGAACAAAGCCTTACGAAATCAACATTTCACCAAAGCTTCCGTTCCTTTCGGACTCAAGTGCATCACTCTGTCCACTATGACAAAACGGATGACAGAAATGGCCAAGTTACAAAATGTGATGTTGTATAAATATGTTCTTTGTGGTCCAGAGCTAGCTTCAATTGTGGTTTCACATGCAATGAGCAAAAAAAACAAATTGGTTCAACAGGAAATACAAGTCACAGTTCAAGCTGTTTACTGACAGTGATTTGACATCTCAGCACGACAAACTCTTGGAGACACAAATGTTGTACAAAATGATGACAAAATGCCTCTCAGGATAGAGCTTACCCCATCATCGAGTCCTTGTTGCTTGGTGATTCAATAACAGGGTAAACTCCCCATTCAAAATTTAAAAAAAGCCTAGTGTCACAGATGGTTACCACAAGGTGCCACTGTTGAAAACCATTATATAAAGAGGTCAACACCCAAAGTCCACATCAACAGTGTTTCAGTAATCCTTCACTACCATGAAGGTATTGCTTGACCCAAAGGCAACTGGAGTGGTTGAGGATTTTGAAGGCGTTTCACCTGTCTCCTCCGAAAGGCTTCAAACTAACGGCTAGAAATGTAAGCCTCTGTGGTCCACATTGAAACGTCTTCTAGATCTTCAACCAGTCCAGTTACCTTTGGATCAAGCTTCGCATTTATCATGACCTGGATGACTGAGAACCTACGCAGACATCTTGATGTTACCTCAATTTAAAATACTGGAACCAACATTAATACAAGCTCTGAGTTTCAAAACTAACAACAACTTTTCTAACACCGGAGCTACAGTTACACAGTTACAGTTACGTCCAATAGGAATACATTGATTGAAGACATAAGACACTTCTGGTAGAATTGGTCGTCTCTCAACTGGAAGGTCGTGGGGTTCGATCCCCAGCTCCTGCAGCCACATGTCCCACTGCTTCGTCTGCAGGGTATGAATGTGTATGAATGGGATAAGTTCATTCTGATGGTCACTTCTACCATCAGTGTGTGAATGTGTAGGTGTGACCTGCGGTGTAAAAGCACTTTGAGTAATCAGAAGACTAGAAAAGCTCTATACAAGCTCAAGTCCATTTACTATTTACTTTATTGTCATTGAATGAAATACAATGGTTTTTCATTAGTGACAATTGGCCCAGCAGTAATAGACAAGATAACAAATATGAAATATCGAAATACACAAACAGCAGATTAAAGACAAGAGAAAGCAATGCACAACATATACCAAACATTAACGTCATTGGTTTGCATTATTTGGTCCCTTCTCTATGAAATAGTTATTTCTTGTTTTTTCCCTCTATCTCTCAAATGATGAATTAATACGCCTACACTTTTTTGGATAACACCAAGTTCATCTGTCACTCAAATGAAAAAAAAAAAAAAAATGAGACTAATATTTTAGCTGAAAAGGAAATTCAAAAAGCTTGACAGAGCAAGATAAAACTGATTCTGTTTCTGACTTCTATCACTTATGACAGGAAGCTGTTTATGAATGTAGTGTGCTAAACAACAGATAAATAGGACAAAACAGGCGCAGAGCAGATGATTCAAAGTTGTGGTTTTTTTTCGTGACCCCGTTTAGCATTATTTGGATTGAAGTGGTTGATTTGAGTGTTGGGAGTGTCAAATGGTTCAAAACTTGTGTCACATACTAGGAAAATGTTGAGCAGTTTACAGAAATGTTGATTTTGTTTGACGTCAGTTGCTGATTTCACAGTTTGTACTGGTGTTTGTATTTTACTCTACCGCAAAAACACCCAACAGATCCAAAGAAAAAAAAAACATGATGAAAGCCATAAAAAACACACACTGTTATGCTAATGGAAGTTTCCTTTCTCCTAGAGCCAAAATACAGAACACAGATGCAGTGTAATAAGTTGGAGTAATGTTTTTAATGATTTGTACAGATTGTATTTTTGAGTAGAGGAATGACAGATGGGCAGGCTGAGAGTGGCTGAATTGATGATCCAGGCCCGTTTTCAGAGAATCCTCACAGAGAGCTCCTAACTTAGCTTAAAAAATCCTAGCGAGGATTTTTTTTTTAGCCTTGGAATGATTCAGGAAATTAAACTTGTTCAATATTTACAATCAGGAACCAAGCACGGAATCTGTGAATTGTCACTATGGAAAGGAACAACAGCCATTAACCAAAGCAGGAAGCACAACAAACATAACCATGACAACAACGACAGCAAACGGGAAGTATAAAGTTAGATGGACGTCATAAAAGGAGGACCAACTTGTTGATTTGTGGCAACAACACGAGTGTTCATACAACATGTATGTAAGACCAACCAGAATCCCACTGACAAGGAAATGAGTTGGTCCAAAGTGTTTACTGTAATGGATGTACCAGCTAACAGATAGCCACATTTAGCTTGCCCATCATGTTTGAAGTGTGAGGTGTGCTGAAGTGGTCATCTTGTTACTCCACATGCTATAAGAACAAAACTGTTTAAATCTGTCATGATTTGTCGTCATGTGTGGGCTCGCTCCCATTTTCTAAATCACTTAAAGTTTTTTGTTTTTTTGCGTGTGCCAGGCCTAAGATAACCTGTCCCAGCTGCACCACCCCACAGGTCTGAGCTGGGGACATCCATGCAGGTGCTTTCCTTCTTTGTGCAGAAATGCAAGACCGCCTTCTGCAGCTGGAACTGAAGCGGTGCATTTCCTGAACACCATATTCTGCCCACAGCAAAAGTTTGATGACGCAGAGTATGAGGTCACTGGCATGCCATCACTGGATTGCGCAAAAAAAAAAGCATCCACAGAACAGTTCCTGGAAATAAACCCTACTAGCCTCTTCTGCAATCTGCAAGCATTCAGGACATGCTTTATAAGCCCTCTGAACTTAAGTCCCCATCTTCTTCCACAAGTCCTGAACAACTCTTAACCTTACTGGGTTCCAACAATGGTTGTATTTGGGTTTTTTTCTTCCACTCCAAGCCAACATTTTTTGTTGTGAGTCAGAAAATAGGATAGGATAGGACAGGATAGTACTTTATTGATCCCCAGAGTGGAAATTTGGGCGTTACAGCAGCACAGACAAGAAAACTCAAAAATACACATTAAACAGAATACATAAGATAAATAAAAATAAAAATAAAACCAGGGGGTATATACTGTACAAAATGAATGATGAAGTTAACTGGGGGGAATTGAGAATTGAGACAGTATTTGCAGAGAATGACAAGATAAAGTGACAAGTAATTAAAGTGACTTGGTATGATAAATAGCAGCAAGTAATGTAAACAGCAGAGAAGAGAGGCAGTGTTGTACCACAGTACTGCAGAGTGCAGTTATATAATATAATATAATATAGTGCAATATGAACAATATAGTGTAATATAATGAAAATATATAGAATGTACAGTATCTATGTATATATATATATATATTGATGCTAAATAATAATAATAATACAATAATACAATGATAATAATGAAGCAGGTCATGTGGGTAGTGTTTTATGGGGGTGAAGTTTAGTGTCAAGGACGTACTGTTATTGTTGTCATAGGCTGCTGTTGTACAGTCTTATGGCAGTGGGCACAAAGGAGCGCCTGAAGCGCTCTGTTTTGCACCTGGGGGGGATGAGGCGTTGGCTGAAGGAGCTGCCCATCTGCCACAGCTCACCATGTAGAAGGTGAGAGGAGTTATCCAGGATGGATAAGATTTTGTCCTACTACAGAGCAGGCCTTCCTCATGCATTAAGTGACTGACAGGTAACGGCTACAAAAAGTATTTATGTCATGATTTGGTCTTTTCTAGTTTTGTTTTTCAGTGTTTCTGTATGTTCTAGTGTGTTTTGTTCATTCTTGAGTTCTGTGTGTCTTCAATGTTTCATGTATTTATTTTGTAGTTGTCCTCAGCGTTTCTTGTGTCCATTCCTTCCTCTGTGTGTTTCCCTCCATTGTGATTGCCCTCATTGTCTTCACCTGTGTTATTAGTCTCACCTGTGTTTGATTACCCCTGTGTCTATTTAGTCTCTGTGTTTCTTGCATTTTGTGTCAGTTCATTGTATGTGTTTGTCGGTGTCAGTTTACCCGTGGCTCCTTGTTTTCTCCTGTTCAGATTTTTGGAAGTGAGTTTTTGTGTGCCTTTTTGTTTGATTAAATATTTTTGTTGATTCTGCATCTGGGTCCTCCTCTTGGTTTTCCCGATCTGTGACAATTTAAAGGCGTTATATGCGATTTTTCACACTCAAATGTATCAGAAATCAAGTATGTCCGTTGTGTATATAATTCTCTGAGTCAAGACTGTTTCCAATGAGTGAGAAGCTCCAGTCCCACTGGCTTTGTTGATATAGAAGCAATGTTTATCTAGCCGGCCCGTCCGCCCCCCTTCTTTAGGCCCGCCCCTTGTGTATAAAAGCGCAGCCACAGACCGCCCCTACACCGAGGGAAGAAGTGTTCCAAATGGCGGACTCCAGTGCGACGCGTACGACGGAAGCTCTTCCACCGGCTGGTCCCCCACCTAAAAAATAACGGTCTTTTGCTAGAACAGCAGCAGACAAAGACCGGAGTAGAACTCGAATCAACATTGGGCTGGCTTTTCCACGATGGAGAGCCCTACGCTCAACGAAGGGGCTCGAACACGACTCTGAGCTGGCGTTGCTTCTCCTGGATGCGTAAGTACCCCGATAGATTCCTAGTGGTCTATCTATCATAAACGTTTCTATTTTTTAGTCACTGATTAGAGGAAAAAAAAAACAATTTCATACGCTCTGCTTATTTGAATGGTACGTAAGTGTTTAAAAGCACGGTCTTTCCGTGTAATGTGCAATATGTAAAGCTACGACCTAACTACAATATGCTAACATTAGCCCGCTAGCACAACAATGCCGGCCACAGGCTCGAGCTAAAACATGCATTCTTTCTAGATATTTAAATGCCATCGATTGTTTGTTTGATCAATGTGGTTATTCTCATCTGCTGCTTTATAGTAAAACAGAACGGGCTTCGAAGCGTTAAGCAACACCTGAATAGGCCAAGCCGAGGAAGCTAACGAGTTGCATGAGCGGTTATGAACACTTGGGTATCATTACGAAAATATATACGGTCGTTTTTTTTTGTTTTTTTTTAATTTCCCTACTCCAGCTATGATGTAGCAGATGCAGTCGTTAGAAATCTTGTATAGTAACGTCCAAGCTCAGGCTGTCTGTTGGCATGCTCTCAACTAAACTACGGTGGGTCACTAATCTAAATAATGCTATTAGCTTGGCACTCATTATGCAGAAATCACGAGGCTGTTTCGCAATGCTTTTGTTGTTGCTGTCATCATGTGATAAATACTTCACATTCTCTACAATACAGATGCATTAAAACAATGTTTTGGCTGGGGAGCTCAAACTTACTGTTTGTAAGGATAATTGAATTCATGTGTGCTGTTATTTCTTTCAGATTTGAAAAGGGTCCTGCAGGCCAGGATTGTGTCGAGGAGGCTCTGTTCAGGAGCAGGGATGCCCCTGACCAGGGAACAGTGTCCCGCATCAAAACACGTGCCTTTTGCTACGACCCTCGAACCAATCACTTCAAATGCACTTTATGGACTTTGTCAAACAAATATCCATTTTGCACCAATGGTGCTGTTGTATCACAGGTTGCTAAGTTCAATAATACCAGCGTGGTCTATTTTTCCTTTTCAAGATGTACGAACACATTTTGCATTTTGTGTCTAAATGTTCAGAGCATTATTTCAATAAATAAAAACTTATCAACAGCTTTTTAATTGTTTTTTTTCTGTAAATTGGTTGGTTTATTTAGTCTGTATCTGTAAATGATGATCTTTCACCTTTAGAAGACTGCTTCAAATGTCTTTAATCTTTGTCCCCCCCCAAAAATCGAACTCAATTACAGTATGATAGTCACATGCTGTAATGACTGTACTTGTCTGTGTAGACATGTCTAAAATATACATGCATGCTTCTGCTTTGTAAATATTAACAGCTCACTGTCATGTAATTATAAGCAAGAACACTGTGGCTTAATGTGTTTTCACTAGCTAATGCATAGAAGAAGAAACCTTCTACGTCCTACTAGAAAATGTGTGTGGTTTTCACAGATCATGAAGAGGATATGCAATTGATCAGACCTTTTACATCACAAAATTTGATTTATTCAAAAAAATGCAACATTAAATAATTCTAACGGAATACAAAGCACTTCAAACAAGTTGGTGTTGACATTTGATGCCCCAAATGTGCATGTAGCCACATATTAAAGAAGTTTTGCTAGTGGCCAGGAATATATCCAGTATACTGAGCATAGGGATCAAGCCACCCCTGATCCTCCACACAGCAGCTGGGAATTATCAACTGGTTTCCAATATATAAAGCTTCTGTATGCAGCAAAGCGGTACTCCCGGTTGTCTTGCGCTGGCTCCCTTGCCCTGCCAAGTAGAGTGATGTCCTCCCTGAAGTTCCTGTGGACCCGCAAAACACCTGCATCAAGGCAGTAAAGGGCGAATGATGCCAAACGGCTGAAGCAATGGCCTCGGACACTCGACCGGCCCCTCATCGACGGTAGCTAGTTGCTGCAGCCTGCTTCAGCAGCCATACCGACATCCGACTGTAAAGAAGTGGCAAACATTCAGAGGGATTCAAGTGAAAACACTTACTCGTTGCTGTTTCTAGCATTTTACAATCGCCGAAATTATTCTAATGGTAAAAGATGGCTAACTAGCAGTGGCAGTGCAAACTGCAAGCTAAAAATGACTTTCGCCTACTCCGGAGTAGAAAAAAAAATAGCTCCTAACACAGGTGAATATCTTCGGGATATAAAAAAAACGCTTTAACAATGACATTACTAAAAACGTCTTCTTTACCTTGTCACTTGACATTTGTCCATAAGAAAGCTTTTACAAGGGAAATGTTATCCACCGCTGGAGGTGGGAGGGAGGCTACAGCATGGAGGAGGTGTGGCCAAACAGCCGTTTGTTTTGATTTCATGCTGGCGCTCAAGGGCGACATCTACTGGATCAAAAAATCGCATATAAAGCCTTTAAGCTTGAAAGGAGCTACCTTGAAAGTAAAAAAAAAAAAAAAAAAAAAAAAGGTATTCCAAGGCTAGTTCTTCTAGAAAGAAATCTCCTGAAAGGAGTTTGTTAGCAGCTGCTACCTCAAGTCTTTGAGCCTGGCAGGGAAGGTATTCCAAAAGAAAGTCTTAAATGTCTTAAAGCAGTTTATTAGCAGCTAGTTAGTGTCTGCAAAATATGTTCTTTGAGCTGGGAAGTAGCTAAAGGTAAAAATGTATGGCGGGTGTAGTTCTTCCTACTGAAGGTTTTGTCGTCCATTAGTGGAGCAGGTGTCAGTGAAGACACGATGTGAAAGAGGATCTCTGACTGAGTTTAGAATTTGGTAAGTGCTTGAACGTTGTATCTGTGCTACATCTTTGACTTCCTTGTTGCTCTCTGGGTGTTTTTAAACGTAAACTCTAAGACATGTTTTCTCTCTTTTATTGATTTGGTTAAATAGATTTTGTTTTATTTTTTCATTTATATCTTTTTAAATCAATGTTATCCTTTTTATTGTTTCATTACTTTCCCCTATTGTTTTCATCTCTTTCATTTAATTTCTGTTCTTTTCTGCCTGTTCTTCTGTGAAACACTTTGGGCTGCATGTTTTTTCTATGTATGAAAGGTGCTTTATAAATAAAGCTGAGTTGAGTTCTTACCAAGTTATTAAAGTGCAAAGTGGAGGTGTGCAAAGTGGAGGTGTGCAAATGTGCAGCTCAAGTGCAAGAAGACGAGCAACCAAAGGGCTAATTGTTGTAAATTAATAGCACAGACGTGGAGTCTTTTAGTCTTCTTCACCTAGCCTCTCTGTCTAACTCAGCGTCAGCATTCAAATATGGAAAAAGGGAAGTTTCAGATCCCTGTATAGCTGTCAAAAAGCTCTATTGATGAAAAGATGAAGTATTTTGCATAATGTAGAGGAAAGGAGACTGAAGTAGAACATCTTTGTTTTTATCTACATTTCTGTCTCTAAACAACATTTCCATTTCATTTTTTTTTTTTTTAGATTTACATGTTGCAGGCCATGATCACATGATATGGAGCACAAACAGAACCCAAACACCAACCATGATGCATTGCATGACCTGATTACAAAAAGTGTCTCGTAAACGGAAAAAAAGGACGCGTCAAAGAATGAACAGTTTAGGAGTAACAGTTTGTAAAAACATTGACAGCAGGGTTCATTCATCACTTCAGAGGGCAGATCAGAAAAGGTAGCACGTTCTCTTTCTGTTATTGTGATTACATTTCATTTTGATTCAGAACAAACCTTTTAGATTTCACACGGAGGAAATGTCTCGCCGTATTTTATTCATATGGTGGCACAACACACACACACACACACACACACACACACACACACACACACACACACACACATACACTAACACACACACATACAGACACACACATACACTAACACACACACAAACACGTACACAAACACACACATACACAGACACACATACATACACTAACACACATATACACACTAACACACACACAAACACGTACACAAACACACACGCACACATACATTAACACACATACACACACACATACATACACACACACATACATACACTAACACACATACACACACACACACACAGACACACAGACACACACACACACATACACTAACACACACACATACACACACACACATACATACACACACACAAACACGTACACAAACACACACATACACAGACACACATACATACACTAACACACATATACACACTAACACACACACAAACACGTACACAAACACACACGCACACATACATTAACACACATACACACACACATACATACACACACACATACATACACTAACACACATACACACACACACACACAGACACACAGACACACACACACACACACACACATATCAGATAATCTGGTTTTTGCTGACTTTGGTCCGAAGGCGGGAATCAGACCCTAAATCGTCCTGATTATCTCGTAGTGTGTACCCCGCTTTAACGACACAGCGGAGCTGCCAATTGAACATTTTCAGAACCTAGTAGCAACACTAAATGTTTGGATGAGCAATACAACGCTGTTAGTGGACACAAGCTGAACCCCCAAATCTTCAAGAAATAGCTCAAAGTTTTGACGAGAAAATATGTTTTGCATTCATTTCCCAACATAAGCAGCGGCTTTCTGGAGGACGCTTGTTGGACAGCCAGCAGTCTGACGTCCATCTATTTGTTTTCTCTGGAATTATTCAAATCACCTCTTTAGAAAAGTGATGTAGCCTTCTCCGTATATGTCCATGCATCCCTCTGACAGTGACGAAGGCTGAAACTTTTGCAGTGAAATATTTGAACCCTGACACTGAGGTTTTAGTTCCATTGAGAGCAGCCCACATCAGCACATCGAGGAGAGACGTCAGAGAGAAACATCAGACGAAGTGAGTTTGAACTTTGTTGTGTTTTCTGCAAGTTCATTTTGTGTTTGCTTTTTAGTTTGTGAAGTTTAGATTGATGTTGAAATTTTTATTTCTATACAGTATTTACATTATTTACAGTGTGTAAAGTCTCCTTCAGATATTTTTGTGAATTACTTTTGAATTCACCAGAATTCAAATAATGTATTAATACTTCTCTTTATGAAACGTTCAATTCTATTTCTACCTTACAAATGACTATAATGAGTTTGCTTTCTACAAATTCCACCGTTGCTAAGGTGACTTTACGATGTTCAGCTTGTGATGACACTGTGCCAGAGCTATGACAGATTTCATCTTTTTTAAGGTACACTATATCCCCAGGACTTTTATTGCAGTCTTTTCCAATTGCTAACACACTAAAATGACATGCATAGCACAATTATTTAAAATGACACACAGAGAGCAAAACCTCTTCTAAAGTCTCTTAAAGTCTAAACACATTGTCTGCTTTACACACATTTTGCAATTCAAAATAGCACTTTTTAAATGCACTGAACACGGTTCTCTGCATAAAACACAACAATCTGACATAAAGTCACATGTTTGCCATTTCATTTGAGAGGGGGAGGAAGAGTGAGAGGTAGGGGCAGAGCTGGTAGAGGAAGAGTGAGAGGTAGGGGCAGAGCTGGTAGAGGAAGAGTGAGAGGTAGGGGCAGAGCTGGTAGAGGAAGAGTGAGAGGTAGGGGCAGAGCTGGTAGAGGAAGAGTGAGAGGTAGGGGCAGAGCTGGTAGAGGAAGAGTGAGAGGTAGGGGTAGAGCTGGTAGAGGAAGAGTGAGAGGTAGGGGCAGAGCTGGTAGAGGAAGAGTGAGAGGTAGGGGCAGAGCTGGTAGAGGAAGAGTGAGAGGTAGGGGTAGAGCTGGTAGAGGAGTTCATGGCAAAAGTAGTCAGAATGATGAAAAATGAAATCAGAGCAACCTTAGCTGATCATGTCATCATGGGCTGACAATGCGAGCCCAACTTGAGCCGTTTTACTGTACTGGTATAAGTAGCACCGACTTGTTTGGTGAAAAATAAAAAATAAATGTTTCAACAGCATGTTTGTGTATCTGCAAATATTTCTGTGCATGTGAACAATCTGAAGAATTTTCTACAATTCGAACTATTTTAGTATTATGGCAAAGCGTGCTAAAGATAAGAGTGCTTTTCATTATGCCCAACAGTGTGTAGTTGGTTAGACAAAAATCTGGTAATATGAATGAAGTGTGTGCCATTTGGTGCAAAAGTTTGATTTGATAATGCTATATGTAGTTTTGGTTGGAGTGCTTCATTTTGCAGGATATATGAGGTATTTTGAAGTTTGGGTGTGTGTGGTTTTGTGAAGTATTTTGATAAAACCAGCCTAGTGGGCAAAATTGTGTTTTAGCAATTGGAAAAAACTGTAACCATTCAGGTGTTTGGCCAGGTGGCACATATATTGGCCAATTTGCTCATGTAGTGTCATTTTGAATGGCAGTGTTTTGAGATGGCAAACATGTGACTTTATGTCAGATTGTTGTGTCTTATGCAGAGAACCGTGTTCAGTGCATTTAAAAAGTGCCATTTTGAATTACAAAATGTGTGTAAAGCAGAAAATGTGTTTCGACTTTTGGAGACTTGAGAAGAGGTTTGTATAAAGTCTATGATTTGGCTATGTTTTGCATACATGTATCTTCCTCATTGCACTGAACTTTGCATTCAGGAGGGACTGGTGCAGTTTTTTTTTTCTATACCTGTGTTTGTGTTCACAGCAGCCTTAATAATCAGTTTCAACAATCAGGCCGAAGATGCAGAGCAGTTTATTTCTGCTCACTGTGATGGGTAAGTGATCATTTCACCTGCTTTATAGTTCTGCTACTTTTACTGCTGCATGTAGGTTAAGTTTCAAAAACTCTCTCAAAAGTCACTTAAACTTAAAGGAAGACTGTGCGACTTTTTGATCCAGTAGATGTCGCCCTCGAGCACCAGCATGAAACCAAAAACAGACACCTCTGCTACACTGAAGCAGACAAACGTATCCTCTGTTCGAGCCGCAGTCGCCTGTGTCCTGCATTGTTGTGTTAGCAGGCTAATGTTAGCACACTTTAGTTAGCGTGTAGCTTCACATTGCATACAAATGAACACAGAATGAGCGTGATCTAAAAACGCTTATGTAACATCCAAATGATCAGTTTGTTCTTCTTCTCTCTAGTCCTTGACTTAAACAGCTTTTATACACAAGGGGAGGAGTTGACCGTCCGCTCCATGTAAACATGATATAAACACGGCAGCCGGCGATACTCACTCAAGACTCACAGATACATTTACATACTTGATTTCTGCCGTATTAATGAGTAACATGTTGCACATTCTTTCTTGATCTGGACTCATAACACAGCTGGCATAGAGAAAGAAACCACAGCTGGCATCCACACTCTGCTAAGTGGCCCCAAGTTGTCACAATATGACGTGCTGAGTGTTACTTTTCTTGTTTCAGGTCAGTGTTTCCTCGTCACTTGTCACCACATTGAGTACCACCTCATTGAAGAGGCAAAGACCTGGGATGAAGCTCAGAGATATTGCAGAGAGAAATACACAGACCTGGCTACAGTGTCTGACATGACAGACATGAAGAGACTCCGTGAGATTGTGAATACACGGGAAGCGTGGATCGGGCTTCAGAGCAACCCAGGACAAGCCAACAGGAGGTGGCACTGGTCTTTGCCAGGGACGCAAGGGGTGGCGTTAAGTGAACTTAATGCTCACTTTTCTGGTTATGAGCCACATCCTGGAAACTCTCCTCAGAACTGTGTGCAGATTCATAATAAAAGATTAAACGATGCCACCTGTGATAAAAACAATAAATTTATATGCTTCAATGGTAAGAAAGTTATACATACATTATTTTACACTATACTTTAATTAAGGCAACATCTGAACCCAGAGTCAAGTAATACTCATGTATCTGAAATTATGGTTTGTGTGTTAAGTTAGGAAATGTGGTAAAATATATGTTTCCTATGAACATCTACAGGAACGGAGGAACCCCCAAAAAGCTTCAATTGCATCAAAGAGTCGATGAACTGGACACAGGCTCAGAATTACTGCAGAGACAAATACGCAGACCTGGTCAGTGGACTAGATCAACTAGCTCATTTAGCTGACTACTCTAAAAGCCATTGCAGTCCTAAAAGTTGGATCGGCCTGTTCAGAGACACCTGGAATTGGTCGGATGGGAGCAACTCATCTTTCCGACACTGGAATCTGGGTTTGCTGAAGGATGGAGTCAACAAGGAATGTGCAACTGTGTTAAAGGGAGAAGGAAAATGGGACTCTGCTGCCTGTGATGAAAAAAAACCCTTCGTCTGCTATGATGGTACGTTTAGCAAAGGTCGGCCTCGATTGTTTTCTCCAAGCAGTGAATCAGTCAAAAGATCCACCAGAATCTGCAGTATTTATATTTCTAGTTTATACATGTTTTGGTGAGGTTTATTAGGTAGAGCACCTTTGACAGAGAATGTTTTAGAAATATAATGTAGATATTATAATACGAGAATTTGACTTAATTGCTGAGGGAAGTCAATAAAAACCATTAGAAACCTTGGAAGCAATTCTATCACATACAATAAAAAGAACACCAGTCTTTGAATATTTAAGGAGAGTCAGACGAATTTACAAACAAAGTGTGTTATCAGGCAAGTAGACTTAAATGTCATCAGATTAACAAGTTAATTTATTGAGTATAGTTAATCGAATATCAGTTAGACCAAAACATAAAACATGGGAATACCTTAAACTCCATGTCACACCTACATGAACCCAGAGCTCCTGTGAGGATTTTTAGTAAGTAAGTAATTAAGTGAAGTTTATTTATAACACCTTTCAAGAGCAGACATCACAAAGTGCTATTAAAATGAACTGGAGTGAATATTGAGGCCTCTATGGTACACATGAAAGCAAAAAAGATTAGTTATTTACATATTGTGATTTTCCATGCATGTGGCCACGGTGGGGTTAAGTGCCAAAACAGACTATGTTTAGTTTTTACACGGCAAAAAATTCATCATTGAGAGATACATTTGACTTTTAAAAGACATCAAAAGGAAGACTGAGTTTTAATCAGAGAATGCTGCTTACAGATGAATAGCACAAGTTCAACAAACAAATAGGAGTTTGTCCACAGGGGGGCGCCAAAATTAACGTAAACCAAACATTCCTCACGGGAGCTTTAAGCGACTGTTTTGCGTTAAAGCAACAATGTGTCATTTTTCGAACTTGAAATAGAAGTTTCAGAGTCGGTCTAATAGAAAAATAACTTTCAACAGGGAGAATGGTGTCAGTCCCATGTCCACAGGGCGACCCCATTTCCTGTTTACATCACTGTGTCACTTTGGCATAAAAGTGTGCATTGGGCTTTACGACACTAGTTCACACACCAGCATTAACTTAGAAAAACTGCCAGTTAGCCCGTCTCTGTTCTGTTTGAAACAATGGCCGAGGCTAACAAATTGAAAAGGGTGACGGCGGATGAAGTTGAGAGGAGAAAAAAAATAGAGTACCTCTGAGCAAGAAGCTAGCCTAGAGTAAATATTGGACATGATTTTACACGTTGCAGGATACAGTAAGCTGCAAGTCCGGTGCCAAGCTGGCTATGTCACTTCACTATGAGTGTTTTACGACAGGGCAGTTGCACTCAGAGACCGTCGGTGGGCGTCAAAACTCACCGATCGAAATTGCTCTGTAACGTTTGCTCAAAGAGGCGTGATCTAAAGTGACATTTTTCCTGTCCCGTTCACTAACTTTTGAACATATAACGATAGATTCTGAGGATATCTGTTGGTTTTCAACAATGGCAAACAGCGTTTTCAACATTTGCGTTTGTGCTGTCATTTCTTTTTTTCCACGACAGACAAAGTGATCCTGATCAACGAAGTAATGACGTGGCTGGACGCTGTCAATTACTGCAGAGAGAACCACCGTGACTTGGTCTCCATCACCGACCTTAACCAGCAGAGATGGGTTGAAGCCAGAGCCAAAAATGCCTCAACCGACCATGTTTGGCTGGGACTGCGCTACACCTGTGTTATGGATCTGTGGTTCTGGCTCAATGACAATCTGGTCACCTACGAGAATTGGGCTCACTCAGACGGAGAGTGTGACAGATGTTACTATGCTGCAGCCATGAACAAAAGTGGAAATTGGGTCAAAAAGGCTGATACTGAGACGTTTAATTTTATCTGTGCTTTAAAGTAAACACCCAACCTAATCCCTTTACATTTCTGCTGGATTTTCCTTAAGCAACTATAACGCTCTCTGTTGTTGCAGTTAAAAGAGTGGTTATATAACAAATAACAAGGATTTATGAAATTAATATGGCTTATTACTTATTATTAGCTACACTACAGCTATACAACTTTTCAATCTATCCGCTCATTCAGAATCAAGAAAGCTTCTTGTTAAAGTAGTTAAGGTTTCTTGTGTCAAAGTGTGACTCTTTCAGCATGCCTATACTGTTTGCTTCTCACAATGACAAAATATTTGACTTTTTTTTTTGTTAAAATTTGGTGGTGGTTACATCATCTAAAGCAAGTGATTCTCAACTGGTGGGTCTGGACCCAAAAGTGGGTCATGGAGATGTTTTCAGTGGGACATGAAAAAGCCCTTTTTTAAACATGTTTGTTTTGTTCTGTCAAATTTGGGTTAAGATTTTCATGTACAGCATATTTTGTTTTTGTCTTGATTACATTTTTCAGTTTTATGTAGGCTAAATAGATGATTTACTCATAATGTAAGCTTTACAGGTTTGTTTGTTGTTTGTTTTTAAAATGAAAAATTGCAACTGTCTGTAAATAAAATTAAACGAATAAGCTGATTGAAGTGTAAACGTATGTATTTGTCTAACCATGATAGTTAAAGATGACCTATTCAACAAGAAACACACTGAAAACAACGCCATGCAAGGCTCGAGCTCTAACTCCTGAGTCGTCGCGCCCTCTGGTGGCCATTCAAGGAATCTCACAGGAGACCAACTTGTTTAAAGGGGGATTATAAGGACACCATAAAGAGTTTGTAATAAAGAAAGGCGAAAGGGGCCTGAAGAAACACTTAACTTTTACAACTTATTTTCACAACAAGTTATTAACCGTCAAATAAAATGACAACCTCATAAGAGGGATAGTTTGTCCCAGTGTTCATCTGGGTGGTTCTAGTCTTAGAAATAAAAGATTTTTTGCCGTGACCGAGCTTGTCAAAGAGATTGTTTATATTGTCACTGAAACATTTAAACAAAAAAAAACAAACAGGTGACGAAGAAGGAAGGAAGGAAGTTAGGAAGGAAGGAAAGATTGTGACGTCTCACTTGTAGTCCAGCTCGAGCGCTGTCACCCCGCCGCTGCTTGTAGGCTCCTATCATAATCACTCCCAGTTTATTTAAAACAAAAGTCAAGTGTTTACGAAATGGAGGGTCTCTACGAATTCCTCGTCTTCTTCGAGTGTGCAAGCGTGGACGGAGAGCAGAAGAAGAAGATCGAAAGTTACTTTAAAATTCGCCGCAGATCCGGAGGAGGGGACTGGACAAGGAAAGGAGTTGGACCAAAGTGTTTACTGTAATGGATGTACCAGCTAACAGATAGCCACATTTAGCTTGCCCATCATGTTTGTTGGTGAATGAATCGGTTAGTGTGTGGTGTGCTGAGTTGGTCATCTTGTTACTCTCAACACGCTATAACAACAGAACTGTTTAAATCTGTCATGATTTGTCATCATGTGTGGGCGCTCTCCCATTTTCAAAATCACTTCAGGTTTTTTTTTTTTTTTTTGCGTGTGCCAGGCCTAAGATAACCTGTCCCAGCTGCACCACCCCACAGGTCTGAGCTGGGGACATCCATGCAGGTGCTGTCCTTCTTTGTGCAGAAATGCAAGACCGCCCTCTGCAGCTAGAACTGAAGCGATGCATTTCCTGAACACCATATTCTGCCCACAGCAAAAGTTTGATGACGCAGAGTATGGGGTCACTGGCATGCCATCACTGCATTGCAAAAAAAAGCATCCACAAAACAGTTCCTGGAAAAATATGGAGGACGAGATCTGACAGAAGTATAAATAAATAAATGTATAAATAAATACTGGAATAAATAAATAAAAGAATCAATAAATAAATGCGTGAATAGATAAATAAAAACTGGTAAATAAATGGGACCTAAATAATTAAATGTCTTAAATTTATTTCTACATTTATTTATTTCCACATTTATTTATTTCTACATTTATTTATTTCCACATTTATTTATTTCTACATGTATTTATTTCCACATTTATTTATTTCTACATTAAATTATTTCTACATTTATTTATTTCCACATTTATTTATTTCCACATTTATTTATTTCTACATTAATTTATTTCTACATTTATTTATTTCCACATTTATTTATTTCTACATTAATTTATTTCTACATTTATTTATTTCCACATTTATTTATTTCTACATTAATTTAATTTAACATTTAATTATTTATGTCCCATTTATTTACCAGTTTTAATTTTTTTATTCACGCATTTAATTATTTATTCAGTCTTTTATTTATTTATTCCAGTAT